>NW_025920275.1:144671-337741 GCF_902686445.1 Sciurus carolinensis | reverse complement strand
TCTCTGAACTGAGACTTCTGAAACTCTTAGCCCCATAATGAACTCTTCTTTCTCTAAAATTGCTCTTGTACAGAATTTTTGTCACAGTCATAATACAATCTGAATGAAACAGTCAGATACTGGTCACTAATTTTGGATTAATATGTAAAATCCTGTATTAAGCCTTAAAAGGAATAAATAAAACATTTGATTTGTATACCAGAATTTCAAGCTGCCTTTGAGAAGTTAAAAGAGACTCATGATACTCCCTGCTCTGCATCTGCCTGAAACAAAAGGTTATAAAAGACTATATAATAGTGATGAGAAAAAAGGTACAGTCCTTGCAATTCTCAGGTTGACCATACAATGAAAAGAAATTTCTCCTTTCTGGGGGTGCGATTGCTACTTGTGCTCTACCACAAGAGGTTGAGAAATCTACTCTCAACCATTTCCTTAGGGAAAAATACATCTCAGCAGAATGCAGCACAGATGAGAAATTTCAAAAGATTTCACAAAGGAGGAAATATTAAAATGACAAAGAAAACCATGAATATAAGTGTAAAGCAATAGTATTTAAGGACTTTAAAATTCAAGCTAAAAGAATATTTTATACTCACCAGGAAGAAAAAAAATCACACACATGCAAAAAACTAATGGTCACACATGTGTTAAGTGATTGGAATTGTCAGGCCTGGTGTGGTAAGGTAAAAATTAAAGTCACTTTGGAAAATAGCATGGTGCTATCTACTCAGGCACATACTATGAACCATTAATTATTTCCCTAGACAAAAAAGAAGTTGAAAAAATAATAATATGTGAATGCTCTAATTGGAACCCACCATTGTTACCTTTACCATTGGGATAGTTTCCTCCAACTGCCACCACTGTGCAGGTTAGGACCCTTCAACCTGGATGTTGGGACCTAGTTTTCATGTAAGTACAAACAGAGCCCCAGCACCATCTCAGTGAAAACCATAGAGCAGTTGTATAATAAGCACAAAGGACTTGAAAGATAAAGCAAAATGAAAAGAAAAAAATAAAGAAGTGGTACAGGAGGCTAAGAAGGGGGCTGAGGAGGAAAAAGTACCTACTGAGTACAAAGAGGGGAATAAACAATATGCAGAAGATGAGGAAGAACAGGAGAATGAATATAAAGTGAATTCCAATTAGCAGAAATCAGAAAATGCAGTGACAGCAGGAGAACCCTTCCAGTGTGTTTGGGATGGAATGCCCCTTAGAAAGTGAGAGTGGGAAAAAACTAGTGTCCAAACATTTTACCTGCTTGTAACTTGCAGAAATGAACAAGAGATGCCATTCTTTTTACTCCAGCCTTCTCATTTCCACCTGTCTAGATGCTTACACTCCCTGCTAACTCTCTCATATTTACACCATCTGGTCTGCTCCATTTGAGTTTTCCTCTGGTCACTAGTTGTACTTCTCCCTTTACTTGCTCTTTTGCTCCCTCATACCACTTACACTCTGGTAGCCTCTCTTAGCAACCACCAGTCTTGCATCTTGCTCCAGCCCTCCTCTTCCTTCTTCATCTCTAGATTTACCTCACTTCTCCTATCAGAGAGCAGGAGGCTGGGATGAGCTCAGGGTCAGAAACAAACCCACGCCTTCCACTTTCTCCTCCAATTTTGCATTAATAAATTTAGAGCAATGCTTCTCTTTTATTTTTTTTTTTTTGCTTACTTTGTTTTTAAAAAAGGATAAATAGTACTTATATAGAAAAGGAAAAAAGCACCTACCATCAGACATTATGGAGTGGTACTAAGAGGAAGAGGGTATGAACATGTTCTCACAGCATCATTAATGTTCTATTTCTTGATGTAAGCAATAGTACATGGTATTTTTCCTTTGTGGTAATTCAAGGACCTCTATAATTTTAATGTTTACCTGTTCTTGCTGTGCTTGATAAAATCAAATTTATTACATGAATGGCTGTGAGGAAGAGCAAAAGAAGGGATTTAAAATGACCTTTGGGAACATTTTATTTTTAATTTATCATACTTTTTCTAATTACATGCACATTCCAGTAGAATGCATTTATACATTTTGTAGATCACACATAAATGGAATGTAATCTCTGGGAACATATTAATAATGGACATGACAATTTGGTTGATTGTGGTGCTGGTTTCATGGATGTGTATATATGCCATAAGATAAAAGTATACACTTAAGATATGTGCAGGTTAATATGTGCCAATTAAACATCCATAAGCCTGTAAAAAAGTGGCAGGTATCTAGAACTGATGTTAAAAATGAAATATAGACACATAAATTAATAATCCATAAAATGACTAGGAATTTATGAGCAAATCATTCATCTTAATAGTTTGAAAGAAATAAATTTTATAAAAATAAGAATAGAGAAAAGAAAATACTAAGCAAAGAGTAAAATTAGAAGATATTGAAAATAAACAACACAGAATCCCCAAAGTCAATGATGGTGCTTTTAAAAAGCAAATGAACCAGAGGTAGTGAAACATTTGTGTATTACAAATGACTAGGAGGATTAGGAAGGAGTATCAAGAGTTCAAAAACAGCCTCAATAACTTACTGAATCACTTAGTAACCCAGAGAGACCCTGGTAAATTCAATAATTCAATAAGTAAAAATTATATCAATTATATACTATGTAATTGCATATGTATGCATATATATAATGTTGTCTCACTTGAAGTGAATGTGTTCTGAGAAATTTATTCTAAGATGATTGTGCTATTCTCCAAATACCTGAGTGTAATGATGAGAATCTATTTGGGACAGACTACTACATGGTGAGGCTCTTTGAAATATCCATTCCATTGTTGTACATGAAGTATACCACTGACCAAAACATCATAATGCCACAATAGACTGATGTTATGAAGTTAAAGCAATCAGTGTAGACCTCATGATAAAATTAATACATGATGGAACTCAAGACAAACATCTTAATAAGTCTCTTGCTATTTAGACAGTTTTAAATAATAGAGATTGTAGTGTACGAAAGAGGAAAAAATGGCATTCTTTCCAAAGAAAATGCTAGGATATGAGTATATTTGTGTAATCATAAAAATGCTATTGTATCCCCTACTCATACCACATAACCCATTTTCACACACTAAGTATAAATATAAGAATTATGAAAAGTGAAATATAAAAGAAAATATAAAGCATCCAAAGTTGACATAAGAAAGTGTGATAGGATACATATGGTGGTGCACAAGAGAAATATCCAGTACTCTAGAGGATAAGGCAGGAGGATCACAAGTCTATGGCCAACCCAAGAAACTTAACAAAGTGTGTCTGAAAATAAAATTTTAAAAAGAGCTGAGGATGTAGTTCAGTAATAGTACACCAGTTTCAATCCCCAATATCTCAAAAGGGAAAAAGAACAACAAAAAAGTTCTTTTCAAAATTGCACAAAATAATATTTTTAAGTTCATAAACTCTATAGTATTAAAATAAAAGTTTCATTCATCAAATGATTCCATAAAATGGTGCAAGGACCAATGACCTAATTGCCTCCTACATAATCAAACACTTAGAAGAAGAATCATACAGACTGCAAAAAGAAAAGCAGGCAAGAGACTTGAACAGTAACTTTAAATAGGCCATGTATAAGTGTTCCATAATCATGAAAAACTAAACATCTTTAGAAATTAGGTAATGTAAAATAAAATCACATCATACAAACAAAGTTAAACAGTATTGATGAACATGTGAAAGAAAGGCATTCTCATGAAGGGAAGATATAGTTTAAAAAACTATTATCCTTGTGCAGAATTCTTTTCAATCAAACATACATGATATACCACCACCAGAAGCAGAGACTAAAATTACAATGCCTGTACATATGAAGACCAAACCATATTCCTTCTGAGTTGAAACCCAGGGCCATGGTTTTAGAGGATGCATATTTAGGAAGAAATGAATAATAAACTTTGAAAAATAATGGTTCTAGAAGTTAGACACATTTTTGTTATATTCAGTTTGACATATACTAAAAAACACCCTTTATATTTTATAAAGTTGTCACATGAATGTTGTATTTCATATGTAAAAATATTTAAAAATATGTAAAATTTGAGAAACTAAAAATGCACAGAAGTACATCAAAGAACCAATTGCTCACCTTATGTATAGATGGTGAAACTATCATAAGAATGACCATTTTCTCCAAGTCAACTATAATAAAACCTCAATGAAATTAAAGAAGGGAACAATGCAAAAACATCCAAAATTCTCCAGGAAGTTCACCCATAAATTTATTAGCCAAGAACTCTCTGAAATATAAAAGCAAAGTACCAGCTATCATTACCTGATACTAATATATGTTATAAAATTATAATATTGTGGTAATATAAAGACCAAGAAATCACAATAGAGAAAATTAGATAGGTAAATCCATATGTACCTAAATATTATTTTTACTGTTATATGTAATAAAAGGCCTATAAAATACAATCATATCAAGAAAAATATTTAATGTGAATGAATGCTACAATTCAACCCAAAGGTAGGTATTAGAACTAGAGGTCCAGACCACTGGTTGCGATTAAGTTAAGAATGCATGCATTACTGGAATGATATCCAAGCACCACCCACCAGGAAGCAGATATTAAGAGGAATGATTATAAAAATATAGCAAAATGTGAGTCACCTGACTCTTGATCCACTCACAGATACACCAAATCAATATTTACTCCTGTTTTGAATTTGTCTTAAATTTATAAATTAGTTAGAGGCATATAAAACAATAAATCTACCATCAGATGAGTAGGAAAGGTTGGTTTATACTAGGACATTAGCATTTCTTGAGCAATGATCCTTATAATGGGGATGGGATACTTAAATTCACTGTCACACTGAGTAGAGGAAGACAGTTAGGGTCATAAATATAGCACATATAATTCTAAATCTCCTTTAGTTTGAGTTTTAATTTAACTGGTGCACACAGAGAAAGAAAACTAGGTATACATGAGTATAAAGATCAGAGAAAAGGAGTGGTTTTCTAGGAAAATGAAAGACCCCTGGGTTTTATTTCATGGGAACAGGGAAGAAGTGGAGTTAAAACTCAAGGGTCCCAATTTTCCCTAAAAAACATTTGCCAGCATAATCTGCAAAAGGCTGTTGCTATCAGTTGAGCTTCTATCTATCCAGCACCAAAGAGTTAACAAGGGAAATGCAGTCCATGACTGGCAGCCGAAGTGGAAGTGAAGTACATCATGAGCCCTTTTTCTCAGTTCACCTCACTAGTAACTCCAGGACTAAGAAACTATTTCTGTAAGAAATTTGTCTGAAATTCAAATTTTTCCACTCAGTGAACTACATCCTAAATCTTCAGGCTTTGGGAGCAATGACAAATGTAGATGTGCATATCTCAGTATATCACAAAGAAGAGGCTCCATATTGGTATGTAAGCATTTCATGTGCTAAAATTCCCACCAGGAGTGAGTAGAAAGGAATAAAAGTACAGATCCCTGTTTATTTCTAAAATAGGATCACATCACCTTCATTCAATGAGTATAAGGTAACCTCGATTCTAACAAACTTGCCTCATGAATTTAGTGCACCATTCAACAATAAGAGCTTCTGTGACCTGAGTGCAGCTGTTAGAATGGCTACTATCAAAAAGTGGAAGAATAACAAGTACCCCAATTATATGGATATGGAAGAAAGAAACACTTTAAACTGCTACAAACGAATTTAGTAAAATCAATTTTTAAAAAGCCTTGAAATTTGAAAGTTCTTTAAAAACTAACACAATATTAATAATTCTGGGTGTATTTCCAAAGTATTTGAAATCAGTATGTTAAATAAATTATTGCATTCTCATCTTCACTGTAGCAGTATTCACAGTAGCCAAGGTCAGGAAAGAACTGAAGTGCATTTTGGATGAAGGGTACCCAAGGAGATTTCTTTCAGCTTTGGGACACTCAGCTACTTCCCTGAAAAACTAGACCACCTAAGTTAAGTCTGCTGTCTAACAAGATAAGACCCAAGTACTGATATTCACTAGACTCTCAAGAGATATTAGATGTGCCAGCTGTGCGATCTTCATATAAGACAGTTCTGAAACACAGTACCAGGAAAATATCAGAGAGGAAAGGAAAACTTTCTCACATGTTTTCCATCAGGTGAACTCTCTACACAGAGACATTTTGACAAGGTGTCTGGCATTGGAGAGACAAAAGGAGATTACCAGCACATATTTTTTACAAAGATCAAGTGATTTTTCTCTACTTTTCCATCATGTGAAATTCTCACAAATAATAACAACAACAAAAGCCATTGCTTTTGTCTTTTTCGATGGTACTGGGGATTTAACACAGGTTAAATATGAGTTACATACCCAGTCTGTGTTCTAAAAATTTCAGACAGGTCTTTCTAAGTTGCCTATGTTCAACCTAAATTTCTGATGTTGACCTTGGAAATGCAATCTTCATACATTAAAAAACTGAGTCTCTGGGATTTTACACATTTGTCATTGAACCCAGCTACAAAATAAATCTTTTAGAAAGTTCTATCCAGCTCTTGGTAAAAAAGTTTTAAAAAATAATTGGCTCATTTTATTTTTATTTTTTTATTGTAAACAAATGGGATACATGTTGTTTCTCTGTACATAGAGTAAAGGCATACCATTTGTGTAATCATAAATCTACATAGGGTGATGTTGGTTGATTCATTCTGTTATCCTTCCCCTTCCCCCAACCCCTCCCATCCCTCCTTTCCCTCTATACAGTCCTTCTTTCCCCCATTCTTGTCCCCTCCCTAACCCTCACTCTAACCCTAAAACTAACCCCTCCCATGCCCCATTATGTATCATCATCCACTTATTAGCAAGATCATTCTTCCTTTGTTTTTTTGAGATTGGCTTATCTCACTTAGCATGATATTCTCCAATTTCGTCCATTTGCCTGCAAATGCCATAATTCTATCATTCTTTATGGCTGAGTAATATTCCATTATATATATATATATATATATATATATATATATATATATATATATATATGCCACAGTTTCTCTATCCATTTATCAACTGAAGGGTATCTAGGTTGGTTCCACAATCTGGCTATGGTGAATTGAGCAGCAATGAACATTGATGTGGCTGTATCTCTGTAGTATGCTGATTGTAAGTCCTTTAGGTATAGGCCAAGGAGTGGGATAGCTGGGTCAAATGGTAGTTCCATTCCAAATTTTCTAAGGAATCTCCATACTGCCTTCCAGAGTTGCTGCACTAATTTGCAATCTGACCAGCAATGTATGAGTGTACCTTTTTCCCCACATCCTCGCCAACCCTTGTTGTTGCTTGTATTCTTGATAATCGCCATTCTGATTGGGGTGAGATGGAATCTTAGGGTGGTTTTGATTTGCATTTCTCTGATTACTAGAGATGTTGAACATTTTTCCATATGTTTGTTGATTGTTTGTAGGTTTTCTTCTGTGAAGTGTCTGTTCATTTCCTTAGACAATTTGTTGATTGGGTTATTTGTAGACTTGGTGTTGAGTTTTTTGAGTTCTTTATAGATTCTGGAGATTAGTGCTCTATCTGAAGTATGATTGACAAAGATTTTCTCCCACTCTGTAGGCTCTTTCTTTGCATTGCTGATAGTTTCCTTTGCTGAAAGAAAGCTTTTTAGTTTGAATCTATCCCAGTTGTTGATTCTTGCTTTTATTTCTTGTGCTATGGGAGTCCTGTTGAGAAAGTCTGGTCCTAAGCTGACAGGTTGAGGATCTGGATCTACTTTTTCTTCTATAATCTTCAGGGTCTCTGGTCTGATTCTGAGGTCCTTAATCCATTTTGAGTTTAGTTTCATGCACGGTGAGAGATATGGGTATTGTTTCATTATGTTGCATATGGATTTTCAATTTTCCCAGCACCATGTGTTGAAGAGGCTATCTTTTCTCCATTGCATATTTTTGGCCCCTTTGTCTAGAATGAGAAAATTATATTTATTTGGGTTTGTGTCTGTGTCCTCTATTCTGTACCATTGATCTACCTGTCTATTTTGGTACCAATACCATGCCGTTTGTGTTACTATGGCTTTGCAGTACAGTTGAAGTTCTGGTATTGTAATACCCCCTGCTTCATTTTTCCTGTGAAGGATTGCTTTAGCAATTCTGGGTTTCTTATTCTTCCAGATGAATTTCATGATTGCTTGTTCTATTTCTATAATGTACATCATAGGGATTTTAATTGGAATTGCATTGAATCTTTATAGCACTTTTGGTAGTATGGCCATTTTGACAATATTAATTCTGCCTATCCAGGAACATGGTAGATCTTTCCATCTTCTAAGGTGTTCTTTAATATCTTTCTTTAGTGTTTTGTAGTTCTCATTGTAGATGTCTTTCACCTCTTTTGTGAGATTGATTCGCAAGTATTTTATTTTTTTCGAGGCTTTTGTGAATGGGGTAGTTTCCTAACTTCTCTTTCTGAAGATTCATCGCTTATATATAAAAATGCATTAGATTTATGAGCATTGATCTTATATCCCGGTACTTTACTAAATTTACTTATGTGTTCTCAGAGTTTTCTGGTGGAATTTTCTGGTTCCTCTAAGTATATAATCATATCATCAGCAAATAGGGATAGTTTGAGTTCTTCTTTTCCAATTCGTATCCCTTTAATTTCTTTAGTCTGTCTAATTGCTCTGGCTAGAGTTTCAAGGATGATATTGAATAGGAGTGGTGAGAGAGGGCATCCCTGCCTTGTTCCAGATTTTAGGGGGAATGCTTTCAGTTTTTCACCATTAAGAATGATCTTAGCCATGGGCTTAGTGTAGATGGCCTTTACAATGTTAAGGAACGTTCCCACTATCCCTATTTTTTCTAGCGTTTTGAGCATGAAGGGGTGCTGTATTTTATCAAATGCTTTTTCTGCATCTATTGAAGTAATCATGTGATTCTTGACTTTAAGTCTGTTGATATGGTGAATTACATTTATTGATTTCCTGATGTTGAACCAACCTTGCATCTCTGGGATGAAACCTACTTGGTCATGGTGCACTATCTTTTTAATATGTTTTTGTATGTGATTTGCTAAAATTTTGTTGAGAATTTTTGTGTCGATGTTCATTAAGGATATTGGTCTGAAATTTTCTTTCCTCAATGTGTCTCTGTCTAGTTTAGGTATGAGGGTGATATTGACTTCGTAGAATGAGTTTGGGAGAGTTCCCTCCTCTTCTATTTCATGGAATACTTTGAAAAGTATTGGAATGAGCTCTTCTTTAAAGGTTTTTTAGAACTCGGCTGAGAAACCATCAGGTCATGGACTTTTCTTTGTTGGTAGGCTTTTGATGACTTCTTCTATTTCATTACTTGAAATTGGTCTATTTAAATTGTGTATGTCCTCCTCGTTTAATTTAGGCAATTTATATGTCTCTAGAAACTTGTTGATATCTTCAAAATTTTCTATTTTGTTGGAGTATAGATTTTCAAAAAATAGCTTCTAATTATGTTTTGTATTTCAATCGTGTCTGTTGTGATATTTCCTTGTTCATTCCGAATTTTGGTGATTTGGGTTTTCTCTCATCTTCTCTTTGTTAGTGTGGCTAAAGGTTTATCAATTTTGTTTATTTTTTTGAAGAACCAACTATTTATTTTGTCAATTTTTTGTATTGTTTCTTTTGTTTCAATTTCATTGATTCAGCTCTGAGTTTAACTATTTCCTGTCTTCTACTACTTTTGGTGTTGGTTTGTTCTTCTTTTTCTAGGGCTTTGAGCTGTAGTGTTAGATCATTTATTTGTTGAGTTTTACTTCTTTTATTGAATGTGCTCCATGAAATAAATTTTCCTCTAAGTACTGCTTTCATAGTGTTCCAGAGATTTTGATATGATGTCTCTTTGAGCTCATTTACCTCTAAGAATTTTTAAATTTCCTTCCTAATATCTTCTGTTATCCATTCATCATATAATAGCATATTGTTTAATCTCCAGGTAATAGGAGAAAATAATTAATAACATTGAGGTAGGAGAAGTTGTCATTGAAAGTTGTCATTGAAAATATAAAGAGGGAATTGGAATTTTAAGATTTTATTATATATATATAAGATTTTACATATATATATATATATATATATATATATATATATATATATATATGTATGTATAAAGGTTTAAGCTCTGAGACAGGTTTTTTTCCCTCCAATTTCTGGCCATGGTTCATTCTACTCTAGGTACCAGAAAGCAAGCAAAATATATTAAAATTACACACACACACACACACACACACACACACACACACGCACACACACCGTTATTTCACATTTTGTTTCCCATATATTTAGAACAATCAGGAGGATTCAACCAGGGTCGCATACACCTATAATTCTAGCAACTCATGAGTCTAGGCACAATTTTAAGGCCCGACTCAGCATCTGTTTCAAATTAAAAATAAAAAGTACCAGGGACATAGCTCAGTAGTAAAGACTTCTGGGTTCAAAACACAGTATCACCATCCCACCAAAACAGAAGAATGAGCTCAGGAAGAAGGAAGAGCTGAGAAACACAGACTACAGATCACAACTCTCCACATGTGGGAAAACAATACATGGAGTTGCAATTCTGATGATCTTCCATCTCCACAGTCCACCACACAATCTGGGAAGGTGTTGGAATGCTGGCATATATGTGCTCACATTGGACTTCAGATAGTAGTTGAAAATATTCTGCAGAAACATGACAGCCTATGCTGACATATGCCCCACTTGAGTGGCCAGTGAGGATTCAAGATTAAAGATCAAATCCTTATTTTACAATTTGGCCTTAGACCTAATTGCCAGTCTATGGTACTTTTCTTCCTATGGTGAAATCCCCTAAATGAGCAAGTGGACTTGGAATCAAGATGAATTTTCTTGCCACTCATGGTGGCACACACCTATAATCACAGCAGCTTGTAAGGCTTAGTTAGGTGGATTGCAAGTTCAAAGCCAGCCTCAGCAACTTATCAAACCTGTCACTAAATAAAAATTTTAAAGGTTCTGGGGATGTGACTCAGTGGTTACATGCCCCTGGGTCCAATCCCTAGTACAAAAAAAAAATTATCTAGTTTAAAATCCCAAACACCTCCACTACACCACATGACTCATAAAACTTTTATTATTTCAGAACTTGGTGACTCATTTTAAAAAAAGCAGGATTTCTAAGGGTGTGTGTGTGTTGTGTGTGTGTGTATGATTTTAATATACTTTGCTTGCTTTCTGCTATATGGAATGGAATGGACCATGGCCAACATTTGGAGGGAGAAAACCTACATCTGGAAACTTTCTGCTTAAAGCTCCCTGCTTTCAGGCAGGGGGTAGCTCCAGTTGGTAGAGTGCTTGCCTTGCAAGCACAAGGCCATGGGTTCAATCCCAGTACTGGAAGAAAAAGAAAAAAGCTCCCTGCTTTCATTCAGGGCAGTGTCTTTTCAGTTTTTTGAACCTGACAAGAAATACAGATAAGAAATTGTATTACTCACCTGTAAAAAAAGCAAGTAAAGAATTGCCTGAACCTTTTGCATATATACATTATGCACATATATTCCATATAAACAAAGCCTTTTTATATATCTGATTGTTTATGGGGTCCTTTTCTAAGACCTGGGGAAATCCTGGTTCAGTTTGTAACAAGGAATGACACCAGGAGAAGTAATCCAAACTCTCCTGTACAAATCAGCAAAAAACACAGGTTTCTAGGTCACACACACACACACAAAAAAAAAAAGCTGATAGAGGAATCTAGCAGACAACCCTTTATTGGTGACATGAAGTAAAAGCAGTGCAAGGAAACACAATTAGTTGTACCACCTTGAACCATCAGTGAATTGGAAATTGAAATTCAGACAAGAAAGGTAAAAACTTTTATGCTGGGAATGTGGATGACATTGGTTCCTACAGTGAAAAGGTATTACAAATTTGGAAAGAAAATTCAGGTGAGTGGCAGATAATAGTTAAACAATTAGTATCTGCAGTCTTTTCCAGGTGGTTTTTCAACTATAGTCACAGCACATACATGTATTACTAGCCTCCATGAAGAGCATTTTTCATCTGTGTTCTCTAAAATTATTTCTCATTATAGAGATGAGTAAACACAAGTTTCTGGATACTAAATGGCAACTCAGTTGCACAAAGAGAACTACCCAGAGACAGAACTATAAGAAATACCTTCAAAACTCCTCAAAGCCTGATTTGCTCGATGTAGAAGATGTGTCTGAAGAAATATTTTCACTCCATTTTGAAAAGAGTACCTAGAGAAGACATCCCAAGACCAACACAAATGTTTTTTTCCTACTTTCATGTTAAGTAACTCTTCAAAAACTGAGCTGTGAACCTAGATTCCTTATGAGGTAAGTGCATGGAGATTACAGAGTGCAGAAAAGCACATCATAGGTGCAGAGTCTGAGTATGACTCAGAAGAGAAACAAATCTAAAAGGCTCATAAATTTTAAAGAAAATATGTATTTCTAAAAATAAATGTCCATTTCTTGCTATTTCTACAACATATCATTCATAAAACATTAGATAATAATGCATATTTCTTGGAATGCCAAATCTTATCCTATATGATTTTGTATTAAAGTCCAAATTCCAGATAATACAATGCAAGATTCACTGTTAAAAACATTTAAAAAATCTTCAAGGAAAGAGTGGATGTTTTTGTGAATGTGTCATTCAACAATTTACTTAACAAATGATGTTGAGGAAATATAATCATTTTCCTGCAGCCATCAGGAAGTGAAATTTTTCTTATTTATATTTTCTGTTAGAATTTCAAAAATTAAGTCCTGGAATTTCATTTGAAATAACCTCCAAATACAAAGCATACAAGATATCTACAATACAAACTCAGGGGAATAAAAATGTAATTTTTTTATTAATTAAATGCAAACCCTTTTTTTTTCTTGAAATCCAATTTTATCTGCCTTTTTAGAGACATTTTCTTAACTTTGATGCCAGAAATCACAAAAGAAATGCAGGCAAATGACTTGAACTTCCACTTAATACTTAATATAGAGCTATCTATATCTAAGTCTTCAGTAATCATAGAAAAACAAAATCTAAGGGAATACTAAAATATTTAGAGAAATATAAAATCCCATCACAGGCAAAATAATATTGATTGTGATGGAAAACACATGAATATTCATAAACTCAAGAACTTCATTATTATTTGTGGAAATTCTTGATATTGATGATATATGATGCTCATTGTCACAGACTTCCTAAATTTACAGCATATGTGACCATGATAACAGGTAAGAACACAACAGTACTCATCCAAACATCAACCATACAACCCCAGGGGCATGGTTCAAGTGAATGCAAATTTTGGAAGAGATTAATAATTATCTGTGGGAAAAATGATTACTAGGAGCCAGTCAAATTTTTAGTTATAGTATATGCCGTTTAAGAAATAGTAAAAAACACCATGCTTAAGTTTTATATGTGTCCAATATGCATGTGACATTTCACATGTATACATGTTTAGAAAGAAAATAGAAGTAGACCATAAGAGAAAATAAGTATCAGCAGAAGCACATTAAATACTCATTTACATATTCCATGTGTAGATGATAAAACTCATCATTACAAGGAAGACAATTTTTCCCTATATTTACCTACAATATACCCAGTAAAACTACTATGTGCCTATATGCCTATATCACATTTAATTCTAGTTTTATGTGTATCTATAAAGCAGTAATGTATAAAACTATAAATAAATGGAAAAGAGGAGAAGGTAGGAGGAGAGGGAAAGAGAAACTACTGGGTAATGAAGTGGAGCAAACTAAATTTCATGCTTATATGATTATGTCAAAATGAACTCAAATATTATGTATAACTATAGTGCAATAATAAAGAAATCAACATGCTTTACTTTTATTAAGATAAGAAACCATAAACTTCTAAAATTCATCCACAAAATTATATATAATTTTAATCAGAAAATTTTTCAATTATAAGAGCAAAAGGAATTTTTCTCATTATCTAATATTCATGTATATTTTTAAACTTCACTACTACAATAATCAACAAAGAATCATAATATAAACTAAATCCATATATGAATCCATATGTATGTAAAAATCATATACTTAATTGCAATAGAAAAGTCTAGAAAACTCAAACTATAACAAGACAATCTCAGCATGTAAGCTAGACCCTGTCTCAAAATAAAATAAAAAAAAATTACTAGGGTTATATTTCAGTAGTAAAGTATCCCAAGGATCAACTTCCAGCAATGCACACCCAAAAAAAAAAAAAAAAGAAAGAAAGAAAGAAAAGAAAAGAAAAGAAAAAGTAAAGTAAAAATGTAAATTATCTAGCTCAGGAGGGAACGAGGTCTCTGCAGACCACAAATGATCTCCTGCAGGAAAATGGCATGTGGAGATTTGATTACATAATCGCCCCCCCTTTCAATCACCAAGATGCTGGGCCACAGGCACACACCTGTGAGATAGTATTTGAGGATGTCCTGCAAGGATAAGGAAGGCAGTGACTGGTCTCTGCCACTAACATGTACTCCACCTGGATGGCCGGTAGGATGGAGAGTGCACTGCCCCACAGGAGGGCTCAGGTCTGCAGACTCCAGAGACTGTGGAGAATCCCAGTAAGCCAGGTTTGGTTTCTGCCACAGCCAGTCCCGCCATTCCAACAGCCTCCCTTCCCAGACTCGTGATGTCACTGCCCACTTACCATTTCTGGGTGTTTAGGAGCCAGTCTTTCTCCCTATGTACCTTCAGCCCCTGCACAGCAGAGCTACCTGGAACTCCAAATCAGGAGAGTGAAGCCTAGAGCCAAATGATCAATATGGCGTACTCAGGAGAAATGGAGAAGGCAGCAGAAGCCCACCCCCAATTCCCTGTCAGCACACAGAATTGGTCAGTTCTAAATGCTCCTGATTGGACAGGGCTTCAGACTGTGCCTCTGGGGTATGAGACCAGGCAGCCTTCTCTGTGAGTGACAGTATATAATAGCCAATGCACATGAATAAGAACAGAATGATAGGTCCTTGGTTGCAGCTTTCTTTTTCTTTTGAGGTCTGGGAATAGAATTCAGAGCCTCAGGCTGCTGCTATTTTAAGACAATATTTTCTTCCAGATGTGGAATCCAGTCCAACCAGCAGAACATTTGCATTTAGCCTAGTGCACGTTGCCATTTCAGTTTATGGATTATATACACCAGTATATTATTTATGAATGAAAATAATATAATGGCAATTAATATAAAATGTTATTTAACTATTCTGCTCTCTGTTCTTGTTAGGAGACAGACTAAACTTTGAATGGAACAACCCCTTAAGGCAACAGTATCCAATAAAAACACCTAAAGTACAAGGTTAATTTAAATATTTCTAATATTCATATTGATAGCATAAAAAGAAAGAGTTGGAATTGATATTAATAACATAACACAGTCTTTCAAGAATATTACCTTCATGTGATTTATAAAATAGTACCAAGGAAGAACATATGCTTTTGGAACTACACCCTCAGGTTTGACTCTCTCCAGCATACTTCATTTTGCCATACCCATATGCCAGGTTTGAGGGATATGGGTCTCAAGATATCAGGGATTTAAAGGGCCTGGTCTATCACTTTACATGCTAGTGTTGAGGGATAACATTCCCTATAATATTTCTCCTCAGGCCCAAAATTAGTAGAAACAATAGCCTGAGTGGGAGCTGGAAGTTCCATCCAGGAAGTATCCAAAAGTAGATTATTCTTTCTCACTTCATACTGGCCACAGGTTTTTCACATTGCATACATCATACAGCAGAAAAACAAAGATGCTTAGGAGTTAGGAACACATAGCCTGCAAACTTTCACAGCCCTGACTGTGTTGTTTATGTACATGAAATGCAATCTTATTTGGCAATTTGAGGTTAAACCTATTGACCAAAAAGTAAAATATGTTTTCTCCTGTGGATGTATTCCCACAATTAATAAGTAGGTGCACTGGGACTCAAGATAAGCTGTATCTGATTCCAAAGCCAAAATAGCTCCACTGGATCACAATACTCTTGCAATATTTCTTATTCTCATCAGACTTGAATGGTGACAAAGATATAAAAAAGCAGGCTATGTGATACAAGTATATAAAATCCACTCCTGTGTATTACATAGCACAACACAAAGGGAATGTTTTCATATAACTGTATCATCTTGGGTCTTCCATTCCAGAATCCAGGGAATCCTGTTTCATTTTACCTTACGGGCAAACACCAGCTAAAATTTATCTCAACACACATTTACATATCAAAATTTAGGTTGATGTTAAATATGTGGGAAGTTAAACCAGGGTTTAGTAATTATAAAACAGACTGGCCTAGAGGAATGTAAAGGGCCACCAAGCCCTATGATTTTAATACAAAGTGGGACATGCACAATAGAGTCATGCAGCAGAATATTTTTATTGAGGGCTTAGAGCAAAAGAAGGTGAAGGAGGGACATACAAATATTGGAAGTACAATAAAATATCAAAGAAATGGTATCTGGATTTCAGACGAGCAAGAGTTGGCATATTGTGCCTGGGAATGTGGATGACATGAGTGACCCTAATGAAAAGATTATAAGATTTAAAAAAAAAAAGAGTAGTGATATGTCACAAAATGGTTAAGCACTATCTAAAGAGTAACTTTAGATGACTATCTAAAGAGTAACTGTTTTGACAGTTGTGGGAGCAACTTATATCAATTCTTCCATGAAGCCTTGATTCAAGTGAGTCCTCTAAAAACATCCAATTTTAGAGATGAGAAAACACAGGCTTCTTGATATCAAATAGCTTCTTAGCATCATATGTCAGACTGACAACTGCCCAAAACAGAGATGTATGAAATTCCTTCTAAGATTCTCAAAGTCTGGTTTACTCCTGGTATAGGGGATATTTGTCCAGAGAAATAACATTTCTTCTCCATTGTAAAGAGTCTAGCAAAAACATCTGAGGAGGTCCATTTGAATTGAGAGACTATTGTTTGCCCTTCTTCCATGTTAAGGAAAGTCTTCAGTAAGAGGTCAACCCAGGTTCTACTTTAGGGCAAATGTTTTGAGACTGCTTGGTGCAAGAAAGCACAATATGGGGCCCAAAATATCAGTAGAATTGAGGGAAGAAAATAATTTATATGACTGGTAAATCAACTGAGAAATAACTCAGTTTGTCAGTTGAGAAATTGAAAAAAATGAAACAACTTGATCTTATTTACCTCATGGACAAGAGATTAACTAAGAAAGATAACTTTTTAAATAACAAAACCAAGAAAATCCTGGCTGAGAGAAGCTGTTACAATCAGAGATTTCTTGTGCAATTAAACTTCAGCAGCCCATCTGTGATGCTATTTGCCTGTATCTATTAAAATGTTTCATATTTACATCCCTTCTCTCAGTATCCCCTTTCCTGGGAGTCTGTTTTCAGCAGCCCACTAGTATATGTTGCCAGCTCAATTGTATCCTCACTCCAAATCTCACATGTTTATGCTAAAAATACTTGGTGCCTCAGACTGTGACTTCATTTAAATATATGGTTCCTTTTTAATTTTAATTTTTATTTTATGTGGTGCTGGAGATTGAATCCAGGACCTTGTGCATGAGAGTCAAATACTCTACCAGCTAAGTTATATCCCCTGTTCAATATATGGTTCTTAAAGTCATGGTTAATGCTAGTCCAGTTAATTGGTATAAAGCCTAATCCAATTAAATTTTTCTCCTTATAAAAAGCAGCAATAAGGATACAGAAGACTAGGGAAAAAATGTCATGCAAACAGAGTCAAAAGATGGCAATATAAATGTCAAAGTGTTGGCCTCAAAGGAAACCATTCCTGGAGACATCATGATATAGAGACTCTGGAATTGGCACAAATAAATTTCTGTTTCACCCCATCTGTGGCTTTTTCATGACAACCCAATAATATTGATGGAGCCCACTAGAACACATGTACACTGTCCCTGCAGCATGGGTGAATAAAGTTACATATAAATCTCATCAAATTCCAACAGTATTGAAAGGCTGAACTGCTGCAAGAAATGTTTATTTTTTCTGGAATACTATAACAGCACTGAGGATACACTCATTACCTGATGGGGCTATAGATATTTGTGGTTACCCTCTCCTTCATTAGAAGAATAACTCTTTGGATCATAATTATCTAACTTCAGGACATTGCCAAGATAGTTTGGTGGTAGTAGAAAGTAAAGAAAAATAAAAATATGAAGAGCATGTGATGAAGACTTACTCTTTAGCTGTAAAATGAAAACTTGATTTGGGGCTGAGCTGTTGAAAATTACAGGTGTGAGAAATGGTATACTCATCCTGAGCTGAACAGTCCCAAATAAACACATTCAGATTAAGAATATGAATATTCCTTATTTATACATTCTCAACAGTCTCATTTAGTAATATGACTTGAAAAACTAGTTACCAAACAAAATCTAAATTTGATGTGCATTGACACATTTCATAGATACCAAATCAAAACTGGAGACAATTTAGAAAACTGAACATTTTGTAATATTCATTTTATTTGTATATGAAAAACCATTTGGTTAAAAATACAAATAGTATAAGCTAATGATCCAAACTTAATCAAAATATGTTATGAAATTTGCCTCAGTGAAGGTCTGCCTTAGTAAGTTAAAAAAAAAATCTGTGAGGTCTAAAATCTCATTGTGTAAAACAACAATCCATTAGAAAAGGGATGCGGAGGAGGCAGATTCCTAGAGATCCTACCACTCTATTTGATATTCATATTTCTAAAAGTATCCTTCAGACAAATTGGCTTGATACTTTAAACCCTTTTAAAATCACTGCTGAAAACAAAATAAGTAACTGAATAGTTTCTAACATTGACACATGAATTTCATGGATTTTAATTGAAAGGTCTAGTGGAGAAAAAAGAGGTGCAAGAATACTTTTGTTAGGTGTGTGTCTCAAAGGTGTTGAAACAAAATCAGAATAAAATGTTTCAAAGCAACAAAATTTGATTGAATTTTTCCTTTTTTTATAGACATTATTACAGTGGTGAAGTCAAGCAAATACAGGAAAAGTATTTTTCTGTAGCACTTCATACCTAGAAGTGGTCATTGTAGTTAACTGTGGGCTGGCCCAAGACAAGAAATGTTACAGAATTTATGTTGCCTCCACCCATTTCATCTACAGGGCTTGCTGTTCACATATCCATTAGTTTTATTCTGTGTTTTGTATTTAAGTTATTATTTCTAGAAAGATAAAAACCAAAATAATTGATATTTTATTTATTAAATTTTATAGGATGTTCTGGATTTGTTATAATAGGACATTTTCAAATAACCATGGTCAGAGAATGTCTCTGGTGTTCATATTCAGTGTCTAGAAGAGTATGTTGTAACATGGTTGGATACCAAGGTCCAATAAGGCCTTTGAAATATTTGAGGAACTATTCTAACCTCCTGATTCTGTTTATAGAAGTTTTGTTTTTAATTTTTTAGCATAATTATTTTAGCTTTCTGTATGTAATACATTTGGATCAAACACCTAACTTAAATTTATTGTGGTTATAAAAATTCATAAGTTATTTCCAACTTGCTTACTTTCTAAAGTCTTAAGTGGTTGGAATTACCAAGTTATTTCAAATTCTTTACAAATATATATTATTGTAGATGTTCTAAAATATCTTCAGCTTAGATAAATTTATCATATCATTTATGATGGTAAATAAAATTTATCATATCATTTTCAGCTTCATGGTTGTAAGATATTCTAATATTTACAAGTGCAGGCCATTTTAAATTTTACTTTTTATGATTTTATTAACTTTTTCCTCCTATATTCTGGCAAAATTCTGAAATCCCATGACCTAAAACAGAGTTTAAACTAAGCTAGCAAAGACAAAAACAGGAAGCACACAGTTGAGAAAATCATCTTTCATCTCTGTGAACATTGATAGTAGCTGCCTTTTGAAAAATCATCACTAAAACTCTTTTTTGAAAATTTCTACTAAATTTCCACAATGCCATTAATACAGGTAATTGATTTTATGGACAGCTATAATTCTCATGATGGGTCTGAGACAAATATTTAGAAGACAATGAGATGGACAAAAATCTTACTTCTTGATGAAATCTAGGTAACAGAAGAAAAACTAAAATTTCTTTGGGAAATGATTTTTTTACATTTACATTTTAGTCAGGTCCCTGAATTAGATATCATGTGCAAACTTGAATATTTATTCACCTAGAAACAGTCATTTCAATAGTCCTTTCTCTACATCAAAAAGTGTAAAGGGTACCCAATTCCTGATGTCAGGGAAATAAGCAAGTATAACAATATTTTCTGTTGTCAACTAAAAATGATAGCTGGTATTTACTGAAAACCTACCAGGTGCCATTGTGTAAATGTCACTTACACAATGTTATTTAGTTTAATTCTCAAATATTATTTGCATAAATAAATGGAGTCATAGAGATAAACTTGCCAAAATAAAACAGCTTAAAGCAGAAGTGCTAGAATCTGAGAAGGGAGAGAGTACAGTTCTGAGTTTACTTATGTTCTGAAATCCTACATACCTGCAAAAAGACCTGGAAATTGTGATCCCTATGTACAAAATGGGGCAAAAAGACCGCAAAATTGTGATCCCTGTGTACCAAATGGATGTAAGTCACTTTTTGGTCTTAGGACTTCTGCTTTGGCTATCCCAAGATACAAGAATTTCTGAAATGATTAGTTTTAGTAAACTCCTTGTAGAAATCCACACCTCTGTAGTGTCACACATGCCTTCTCTGTCTACATCATAAAGCAGAAGAAACTTGCCAAAATAAAACAATTTAAAGCAAAAACAGCAAAAAGTGACTTACATCCATTTGGTACACAGGGATCACAATTTTGCGGTCTTTTTGCCCCATTTGGTACATAGGGATCACAATTTCCAGGTCTTTTTGCAGGTATGTAGGATTTCAGAACATAAGTAAACTCAGAACTGTACTCTCTCCCTTCTCAGATTCCCACCCTTTCCTTTCCTTGTTCTGCCATGTGTTTACTAGACCCAGAACTTGCCCAGGACTATTTTAAAAAGACCAGATGATACAGGAATGCATGACAAAACATTTCTTATATAAACTCAGTTTTATTTTCCTCCAGGAATATTTGTATTTAGACTGGACATTAAAACCCAAGCTAAAATTCTTGCAAAGAAATTAAAAATGATTTATCATCATTTATAGGCAAGTTGGACCTCCAGAGTAAGGTATAGCTGAATTTAAAGGCAGGGGTTTCATTTCTGCAGCTTCCCTCCTTTACTAATTAAAAGACTGACAGGTGAGATATACCTGTGAAGTTTTAATTTAGGTTTCTATTCTATACCTATTTCCTTTCCCTTAATCCATTTTAGCAGGTGTGTTAGTCAACTTTCCACTGCTGTGAAAAAATAACTGAGGTAAATCAACTTAAAAGACACAGGATTTCATTTGACTTTTTATTTTGTTTGTTTCAGAAACATCATCATGCTTGGCCCCATTTCACTGGGCCCATGGCAAGGGAGCACAGAGCAGAGTAACACTGTTCACTTCATGGTAGCCAAAAAGCAGAGAGGCCAGGTGCCCAATATAGCCTTAAAGGGCATACCCTAATGACTCAATTTCTTCAGTTAGGGCCCACCTCTAAAGATTCCACCCCCTCCAATAGCCCATGAAGTTGTAAATTCACCAGAAGATTAATTCATTATGAGATCAGACCCGTAGTGATTCAGTCACCTCCTGAAGACCCCACCTCTGTACCCTGCTGCATTCTGGACCAAGTCTTCAAAACAAAAGCTTTGGGGATAACCCAGTTCCAACCACAGTAGCAGGAAACTGAGTTGTGTGATTTATCAACTGGGATAAGCTTCCAAGTTTTTGACATGGAAGAAAGCAAACCTTTTATGGTAGTAGCCCACTATTCCCTACTCAGCTATAAAGGTAAGAGAAGATTATGGATGCATTGAGTACCAAAACCTCTTTATGACAAAGGGCTGGAAGAGGTGCCCTCTGTCTCCAAGCAAGTGAGAAGACCTCAGGAAGATATGCTGTCTCCAGGCATGTGAGAAGACCTCAGAGGGGAGAAATGCTTAGTTCACCTAGGGAGGCAGGACCTTCAAATCTAGGGTTTCTGACTTTTACCACATTTATTCAAACCCTAATATAAAATGGAATCCACAAAATTTTCAGAAGTGAAGAATTCTCATCTCCTGAGATAGTGGGCATTTCACATCTGATTTCTGATCAACAGAGCCTCTTCCATAATTTGATCATATGTGCCCAAATCACCCCCATCCCAATACTGGCTGTTGAACCCAGGGCTTCACACCTGGCAGGCAAGCTCTGTGATAATGAATTACTTCCCTTTTTTTATTTTATTTTAAGACAAGTTCTTGCAGAGTTGCTGAGACTGTCCTCAAACTTGTGATCCTCCTGCCTCAGCCTCCCACATAATTGGGATTACAAGCATGTGCCCCCATTCCTGTTCTCTTGCATTTTCTTATGCCATCACATTAGTGAACTTGCCTAGACAATGCATGCATGCTTCTGCAGAGAACTCATGACCCACAACTTTTCCAGTGGCTCAGTGTATCTGCAAGTGGATAGGTAATTGTTCATTTTCCAAGAATAAAAGCACGAAATGTCTGGTGGTTATTCAAACAAGAAGCCAAATGCAAAGAAGGTTATTTATTTTGGGAATCATGAAACTGAAACTGGATGCACAGGCTGTTCCTTCACTCTCACTTCCTTCATGTTTAGTCACAATCTTGGTAAAAACTTTATGGGAACACCAACTTAAAACTGTGCTTAGAGTCAGGAGTCTTAAATTTTGTCACTAATGTGAATCAAAATACAAGAAAAAATTTCAAAATATGATTCAAGACATATTTCAGTCTAATGACATTAATAGTAAAAAATTAGAAATCATCAATGTATCATTTATAAATAGACATCTGTGTAGTTGGGGACAGGGGCACTCACTTGCAATCCTAGAGACTTGGGATGTTAAGACTGAGGAATGCAAGTTTTAGGCCAGTTCCAGCAGTATAGTAGGACCTTAAACAACTTAGTAAGACCCTGTCTCAAAATTTTCAAAAAAGGCATGTGGGAAAACTGGGGATGTAGTTCAGTGATAAAGCGTCCCTAAGTTCAATACCCAGTACCAATAAAAAAATTGTATGTTTTTTTCTTACAGCTGTATATCTTAAATACTAGTCAGGAATTAAGAGTCTGAGTGTTTCATGCATGCACTTTAATGGACTACTGGCATATTGTGAATATTATTTGTAATGGCTCTAGAGAGAAAGATCATGTTTCAGTATAAAACTAACAATTGCAGGCTAGCAGATTCTACTTTGGTTTCTTGTCTTTGAGCTATTTTTCAACTCTGTAACTTGCCTGGTTCTGCTGCCTGCCTGAAAATCAGACTGGATTCTGCTCTTTCTCCCATTTTTGTGTTCTTACCAAATTTTCAATTCTTCTCAATTCCTAATGTATTTGACTAAAATGCTCCAAATATTTCCAATTTTTCCCCACATTCCTGACTTAAACATCTCAATCACTGGACATAGTGGCACATGCCTATAATTCCAGCTATTCAGTTTTCTGAGGCAGGGAGATTGCAAGTTTGAGGCCCTCCTGGACAATTTAGCAAGACCCTGTCTCAATTTTTTTCTGTTTTCTTTTATGTGTGTGTGTGTGTGTGTGTGTGTGAAAGAAGGTGTAAAGTGCTGGGGATGAAATGACAGAGAGCTTGTCTACTAGTAATGGAGTTCAATCTCAGTGCCATAAAAACAAGGAATTAAAAGCTGGTTCTCCACATCTTAATGGTTTCTAAGTTGTTCTATAGCTGGCCTTTCTTCTGAATCTGAAGAATCCCTGAGAGCTAAGGCTTGCTTCTAATCATATCAGTCATCTGGATCAACAACAGGCAGCATGCATGCTCTGTAGTGTTTCCCACCTGCTGTGCCCTCTTCTCTATTATTGCTACTGTGGTGAGGAACACCAATTTGGCCAACATGGCATATTTCAACTTTCCTCAGAGCTGGACAGTGGTTGGTGAGGGTGATCAGTTTATTTCGCTTTTCCCAGCCTGGCTATCTTCAGAGTCTGATTGTACCACAGCACATCCTTTATAGTTTGCATTACAGGCTGGAGCCAAGAGTCGATGACCTCCAGAGACTTGTTCTTCTTCTCTGCAGCACCATGTTCCTCCCTTAGGTTTGGAAGGTCCCCCAAACAAGTGCAGCAGCTAACATGGTCAGAGAGCTAGGGGGAAAAACGCTATATTGCCTTTGAAAATCCATCTTACTTGCTCATTTATTTCCTTTCCTTTCACCCCCATATATTTTATTGGTGTATTTTAATTATACATAATAGAGAGGTTCTTTTTGTTTTGTTTTGTTTTTTTCAGTACTGGGCTTTAAGCCAGGGATGATTTTCACTGCACTTTCTATATATTAATTTTACATTTTATTTTTATTTTTACATTTTATTTTGAGACAGGATCTCATTAAGTTGCTTAGGGCCTCACTAAAATGCTAAGACTGGCCTTGAACTTGTGATCTTCCTGCCTCAGTTTCCTGAGTTGCTTGGATTATAGGTATGCACAACTAAAACTGGATTCTTTCCTTTTTTCTTTTCTCTCCTTTTCTTTCCTTTCCTTTTTCTATGGAGCTGGATATTAAATCCAGGAGCATTCTACCACTGAGCTGCTTCTGTAGATCTTTTATTATTATTATTATTATTATTTAAATTGCCCAGGCTGAACTCAAACTCATGATCCTCCTTCCTTAGCCTCCTCAGTAACTAAGATTCTAGGCATATACCACTGTTTCTGCATCAGTTCAGCTCTTTCTAACTCCAGGTCCCTTAGGTAGCATGTCTTGTGTCCTTTACTCCTGGCACGAAGGCCAGTTTATCTTTCAGGGTACCCTAGGGCTCCCCCACAGGAAATCACTTTCTCTTGCACACTAAAGATTCCGTACTCCTTAATCTCTCCTCTTCAGAAGTCTTCCCAACTTCTTCAATCAAGGTTACCACTTCCCCAGTGTGGTCCTGGGACATGATACCTGTCCCTCCTTGCTGTGGTTTGGAACTGGAATTTTCCCCAAAGCTTCCTGTGTTGAAAGTCTTACTCTCACTGCAGTGATGTTCAGAGGTGGACTTTTGGGGGCTCTTACTTCATCAATAGATTAATCCATTGATGGAGTCATAGTTGAATTAACAGGGAAGTGGAGGGGAACATAGAGGGTTAAGCTGGGTACAGTGGCATACACCAGTTATCTCAATGATTTCACAAGCTAAAGCAGGACCTTCAGCCTCAGCACCTTAGACCCTGTCTCTATTAAATAATTAATTAATCAATAATCTGGAGGTATAAGTCAGTGGTAAAACACCCCTGAATTCAATCCTATAACTAAATACAGAAAAAGAAAAGAAAAGTACTCGAGGAGAGGGGACTGTTGAAAGGATTGTGTTTTGGGGGTTTGCCCCTGGGGACTATACCTTGTCCCTGGCTATTTTCTGTTTCCCAGCTGCTGTGAGCTGAACAGCTTTGTTCTGCATTCCCATGTTGGTCCTTCCTCTCCTCCCACAGGTCCAGAAGCACTGGAGTCAGATAACCATGAACTGAAGTCTCTCATCATATTCTCATCTTTGACACTCACATAACACCCTCTTATGGCCTCTCACACTCACATAATATCCTCACTATGCCTCTGACACTCATAATATATACTCCTGTGACCACTGCCATTCACATAGCACTCTCAATATGACTTCTGCCACAATCACAATATTTTCAGAGTGACCTTTTAAACTCACATAATATCATCAATGGGACCCCCTGACACTCAAATAATACACTCATTGTGGCCTATACTCACCCAAATCACTCACTGTGGTCTTTGACTCACAGAACACCTTCCCTATGTCCTTGGATACTATTCTCATTTGAGGTATGTCACTGAAAAAATACATTCCTGTGACCTCTGGCTCTCACATTGTATCCTCACTTTGCCTCTGATGTAATACCTTCATTGTGGGCTCTTATGCTCATTAAATGACCACAGTTGCCTATGAATCTCACAAAACAATATTACTATGACATCTGCCACTCATATAATATTCTCATTTTGACAATAGGCATTCACATAATCACCTCTTGTGGTCACTGACACTCACATAATATCCTAAATTGGCCTCTGACCATGATATAATGTCCTCAATATGACTTCTGACAGTTACTTAGTAACCCACTGTGACCTCTAACACTCATAATGTCCTCAGTGTGGCTTCTGACATTCATAATTTCCTCACTCTTGACTCCGTCCTTCACAGAATATCCTAATTATGCCTTTGACCTTCACAAAATATCCTAATTCTGTGCTCTGGCAATCACATAATTCCCTCACTGTAGCCTCTGACACTGATATATTACATTCATTATGGGCTATCACACTCATAATACCCACACATTTGCCTCTATAACTAACAAAATACACTCAATGTGACCTGTGACATCCATATAATACCCTTGGTTTGATCACAGGCCCTCACATAATACTCTCCTTTGGCCACTGACTCTCATAATAATAACCTCACTGTTATCCCTGACCTGCAAATAATATCCTCATTTGGCATCTTACACTCAAATAAAACCCTCACTGTGGTCTAAGACACTCACATAATATCTTCAATGGTGCTTTTAATACTCATATGATACCAATACTGTGGCCTCTAATATTCACAAACTATACTCACTGCAGCCTCTGACACTTATATAATATCCTACATTTGACCTCTGATTCATTACACCCTCATTGTGACCTCTCTCATTCACATACCATCAATATGGCCTCTGGTGCTCATTTTAATTCCTCACTATGTCCTCTGAAACTCACATAATACCTTCACTGTACCTTGTGACCATCATTTAATATCCTGACAAGGGCTTTGACACTGATGTAATATCCGCCTATGTCCTCTGATACTCACACAGTACCTTCCAAGGCCTCTGACACTGATAAAATACTCTCACTGTGCACCCTGACAATAATACAATGCCCACACTGTGAGCCTTAACACATAATATTTTAACTTGACCTCTGAAACTAACTATATTCCCATTGTGACCTCATAAATTCATATAGTATTCTCACTGTGGCCTCTAACACTGACATAATATACTCAATGTGATAATAGAAACTCATAATAACCTCACTGTTTTAGTCAGTTACTTTGGTGCTGTGACTAAAAGGATCTAACTACCACAATTGTAGACACAAAAAGGTTTATTTTGGGGGCTCATGGTTTCAGAGGTCTTTGTCCATAGAAGGTCAGCTCCATTCCTCAGGGTTCAAGGGAAGGCAGAACACCATGGCAGGAGAGTGTGGCACAGGGAAGCAGCTCACATGGTGAACAGGAAACACAGAGAGGGGTCTCCACTTGCCAGATACAAATACTTACCCCAAAGCCAAGCCCCAAATTCCACCTCCTTCAGTCACACCTTCCCACTCATTGCCTCTCAGTTAATCCCTATCAGGAAATTAAATCACTAATTGGTTTAAGACTCTCACAATCCAATCATTTATCCCCAGAACATTCTTGTATTTTCTCACATGTGAGCTTTTGGGTGATACCTCACATCCAAAGCATAACATTCCACCCCTAGTCCCCAAAACTTCACAATGCAAAATAAATTTTGTCCATTTCCAAGAGTCCCCATAGTATTAACAGTTCTGAGATTGCTCAAAGTTTAAGTCCAAATTCTTCCGTGAGGCTCAAGGCTATCTTGTATTTTGAGCTCCTGCAAAATTGAAAGCTATCTACAAGTATCCAACATGTAATGATACAGCGTAAATATTTCCATTTACAAAATTTGGGGCATAGAAAGAAGGGATAGGACCAAAACAAGACTGAAATCCAGCCAGACAAACAAGTCCTGAAGCTCCACTTCTGGCATCTGGGGCACAAGGCATCATGATGCTCTCTTCAAAGGGCTTGTATAGTCCCCCCCTCCCATGGCCTTTTAGGTATAGCCCAAATAGACTTGTGCCTTGAGTCTACTGGATTCCTGCAGATTTCCTAGGATGATGTCCCATGTTACTGGCATTTCTTAATCTCTGGGGTCTCCACTGTAGATTTGGCTTCCTCTTCACATCTCTACACTTTCATTTCTCAGGGGGTGCCTTCAGGGACTCTGATGCTGCTGCACTTTTGAAGGTCTTCCAGGCCTTCATTTGAAATCTTGGTGGAACCCCTAATCCCATACAGGTTGAGATTTTCAGAGAGGTTACTCAGTTCATGCAGATCCCTCAGGTCATAGAGAGTATGCAGGCAATAGAGGCTACTCAGGTCATGAGGGTTATTTAAGTTGTAGAGGAAATACAGGTGATAGATGTTTCTTAGGTAATAGAGGTAAATAGGACCATACAGGCTACATAGGAGTTGAAAGACCCTCCGTCCCCCTGTCCAAGGAAGATCACGCAAAGACACTGGCTGCAATAGCAAGAGGCTGTTTATTGATACACAGGCACCTGCGGGTGCTCAGCAAAACCTCAGCCAGAGCTTCAGTGAACTGTCACACGGGGCTTTGGGGTACAGGGTTTTTATAGGGTGAAGGGGCAGGTTTCTCGAGCGCGGTAAGCAACAGGTTTCTTATTGGCTATTTTACTTTCCCAACCGTCCTGTTCTTTCTCAGTTCCCGTTTATCAGTGTAACGGCCTCCGGGCAGGGCGTGCTGTTGAGAGCAGGGTGGTATCTGTGCTGCTAACTGTCTCAAGAACAAACAGGACTGCTGGGCCCCTGTACTTACCAAGGTTAAGAGATATTAGTCCGAGGAATGTGCGGTTGCCTGGAGATCTTATCTGTCAAGGACGGGAGCGGGGCTTAGCCCTGACTCAGGGTTCAAGGCATGGAGCTGGGGCCTTTCATTCCCCCCTTTTTCTTTATCATGGATAGAATCCTATATCCATTTGTCCATCCTGCCTCGGTTATCAGTTTGCTTAATCATTTGGTACTGTTGAGTAAGGACCATAGTCTGGATTGTTTAAAGGGAATAATACAGACTTCTCCCGGCAGGGAGAAGGGGGCCATGGCTGATATTCTAAAAGTTCCAAGAAGTGAGCGCACCCTACATCTTTTATAGGTTAAAGTTTCTTTTGTTCTTCAGTTTTTTCCCCCCCTTACCTCTCTCTCCTTCCTGCCTACGTGACTAGGCCTGGTTTTGCATTAAGTGAGAAACCATGGGCAGGGGGAGGGCCAAGGTGATTCAGGCAGGTAAGGGCCCAGGGGGCATTAATTAGCATCTCCTTGCTTGCAGTCCTTGATAAAGGCAGGTAAATTTGGTAATCAATGGGCTCCGGAGATCCTTGACATTCCATTCTTCCAGGGGCAGTCTTCAACTTCCAAAGGCAGATGGCTTCATGGCTTCATTTCCTCGAATTGACCCAATTCCCTATTTCTACATGAACTACCTGTCCTTAATTCTGCCTTCATTCCCCCCTTTAGCTATAGGAACTCCTAACTGCTTTAAGGAAAAGGGGGCGTCGGTCGTTCTGGCTGCTTCGAAGCTGAAAGGGGGCAGTGAGGGGCAAGCAGTTTGGAGTTCCTTTTTTTTTTTTTTTTTAAATCGGGTCACTCGAGGGGTCCAAGGTAGAAGTCTGGTTGGGGAAGAGCAGTTTGTAAAGTCATCTGGGGGTGGGTGCTTCTATGATAGAAGAACAAAAAGACATGAGTACTGAAATGAGATGAGTACAAAGTAAATGTTGCAGCATCTGGAACATGCCACTGAGTATCATGAAAATGACAGAAGTCAATCTCTCACCAGGAGGTGGAAGAACTGAGAAATTGTTCCCATAACTAGGCCTAGCAAAAGGCTGGAGAGGACAAGGCCTTTATTTGGGAACTTTAACATTGTCCAGGTTATCAGGAATGTAAACACAACATTTAACTCTTAATGTCATAGATGTCCCAAAAAAATATAGTTAAGCTACTTAATGTCATCTGATTTTTGTAAAATATTCTTTTATTGGTATAACCTGCATTTAGTAGAGAGCTCTAGCTCTATACTTCTGTTACTTAGGGCTAGATAATCATACGAGCAAACATAGATTAAGTCTACCTGTGTAGCTTAGGAAGGTCTGCAGGCCTTAAACTGACTAAAAACTTCTGACTCTGGCAGTTTCTCTTGATAGTTATCAGGCACATTTGCTGAAGAATCTTTCTTTCATTTGTAGCTTCCAGTTTTTATTCTAGTGGACTAACACAAGTGTACATCTTAAGTTACATTTAATTATTATTTCTTTTAAATGCCCAAGAATGGCTATATTTTGGTTTTCACTGTTTTGCTGGGTGTCCAAGATCAAGCTGGTCAAATTGACCTGGTACTGTCTTGTTAAAGAGTCAGCTGATTTCCCACAGGGGCCACTCGTAGAGAACTTAAGAGCAGTTTCTTAGCTTCACCAGTGCCATTGGTTAGGCAGGGTCTCCTTGATGAGGTGACTTCCTTTGGAGGCATTAAGGGATGTTTCCCTTTTTTTATGACCCTCCTCTGCAGCAGATGCACTGAGTGATTTTTCATCCTCTAGTCTCAACAATCTCCTTGATCAGGAGGTTGTGTGACACAGAGTTGCAAAGCTCCTTAGAGAAGTTCTCTTGTTCGTGGGTTCAGGCTGACTGAGGACAAAAGATTCAAATACTGGCCTATCTTGCCTTCTGTATTTAATTCCAATCTCTAAGTTTGATCTTAATCATCCAGCAAGCCAGTTTCACCAGTCATAAATTAAGAGTACTGGGCTTTAACTTTAATGTCCATAACTTTACAGTTATTTACTTTTTTATCTAACTGGAGTCTGCAATAGTACTGGAAGTTACCACTATCTGTTCTATAGGTGATGGCTTATTATCACAAGTTACCTAGGTTGCGTGTTCTTGAAGCAGCAACTTCTGCAAAACATTAACAGGTAACAGTTTCACAAAATGAAATTAGCAAGAGTAAAAACATATTCTGCTTGTATAATAGCTATCTTGAATTTTGACTGAGAACCACATTATATTCCCTATTTGAGATCATAGTAATTTTACAACAAAAACCAATCTTTTGATTATAACTTTAAATAAGCTGAAGTCTGACTTATTTTGGAGTCACTCTAACATGCAGTAAGGTGGGAGGCAGAGCCTTATCTCAGGTAAGGCGTGACTCTTTACAGATCTTAAGTGTTTTAATCCTACAACTAATTTTTGCCCCTTTTGCCATGACCAGCATGACCAAATTTTTAAGTTCAGTGAGGGTCAAAGGAGTATTAGAAAATAAAGGTTTATAAACACAGATTTTGAAGATTAAGCTGAGATCAGATGGAGCTCTGTTCTCTGATGGAAATGTAGATCTAAAGAGTTATGTTAGCAACATTTATACATGTCTTATTATTAAGTTAAAGACTATGTAAGCATTATTCTTTGTTTTCAGGAGAGTTACAGAGACTAGACCATCTACATAACTTTTTCCCACAACTGCAAAGTGCAATGTTAGGAACTCTGTGTAGCTCTCAAAGAAGTTCACTGTCCAAAGTTACTGTAAGGTGGGCAGGAACTAGAGAAGGGAACTGATGAAACACTGGTTATCTAGCAAAACAATTTCTTTCTGCCCAAGAGCTGTGTGCCTGATATCAATGTAAGAGCTGATAGGACTCCTGTACAGAGCCTCCCCAGGGAGGTTACTGCCACAGCAGTTAGGCATCTTGTGCTCCTACACAGGAACACTCCCAGGTACCAGGCATGCTACAGTCATGAAGTCAGGGACCCCAATTTCAGTCATTGTCCCATTTTTGCTATAGTGCATTATACTTTTTCTTAAATGTCATTTTAAGAAGTTTATATATATTGATTTCTGAGTCCATATAAACATTAGTTAACAGAGTCTAACATTATATCCAAAACAGGAATCAATCAAAGAAAGGCTGAGAGAGCTTTTAACTTTTCTTTTGTGTGTCAAAGCGGCAAAATATTTTTATGTTTCACAAAATTAACCTTTAAACAAGTCAGGCTTGAACTTTTATAAATACATTTATATTTGAAATTTTTTATCTCAGTGTAAAAAGTAACAAATTTTACATATACCCTATTGACAGCAGGTCCTATAATAGAACATTAAATGATAGAAATAAATCCCCAATAAAATTTACTCTTTGTAAGTTTAAGATTACCATTACAGACAAGTTTAATCTGCAGAATAGCAGAGCTTGATAAATTCCCTGCTTTAAAAACTTGTATACCTGGAAAATATGAACACATTTAATATACAACTAGAAACCATTTCACAATTACCTTGACACTTTTATCTTACCAGATTTAGTTTTTAAAGAAAAAATTAGACTCTGTAACATAGTACAATACTCTAACAGTAGTTTAACCATAATTGTATAAACCCCAATTTTTAAGACTAATTGTTCTAAAGAATAAAACTTAATAGACACAAAGTTAAGAGTAAATTAGTGTTTCTAAGAAATCCTTGTTATTTTACCATATAGATTAAACTTTGGTTTGTATCAGAACATTAGTATTTCACCTTAGGAAAAACCTTAAATAGCTTTAGCTGTTTCACATACATATAACCAACTCAGTTACACGCAAACTTGTTGAAACTTGCCTTTTACTTACACACAGACTTTCTTAGCACTTACTTAGACCCTCATGTATTTCATCACACAAGCACTTTCTTATCCAGAAACATTTCCTTTTTCCTTTTACTAAATATATTTCCATACCCAGACCCTTTTATTTTCTCTTTCCTATCTGTTGACCCCTTTTTGTTCACATTCTGAAACAACTCTAACTGAAACACAGTGAAAGGGGAGATGGTAACTTTAAATCCAAATCTAAGAGCTCCTTGGAGCTTTGCAGAACTGGAGGGGGAGCAGGAGGAAGTGGTAAGGGAGCAGATGGAACGCTCACCCTCCGAGTTGAGGTTTTATCTGTTAGAATATAACTCTTAATAACCTTGTTTTTAGTTTAGTGATGACACAAAGCAAGTTTAAACCCTTTTTATTTACCAACCTATGAAAACACCAATAATGTTTAAGTATGATACTCCATGGAATTTAAGGAGTTAAGAGTACTTGATGTTATTTAACAATTAGCATTTTAACTTTGCAAATTAATCAGATGTCTCTACAAACACATTTGAGTAATCCCATCTATGTTAACTCTAATTCACTTATTCTGTAAAAACCAAGAAAGCAGGCAAGTGTCCTGAACAGTATTTGCTGTCTCTTTCCTGTTGAAGAAAAGTCCTAGGAACAATTGATATTAGACATTGTTTAACATCAACATTCCATTAGTTTGACCACCTAGAGACTTGCAAGTTATTTTTAAAGACATTTCACTTTTATTAGTTTACTCAATTAAATTGAACCTTTTTAAATCACGTGAATAAAAGTATTTGGATCCATTTTTAAATTTTAATTTTAGGAGAGCTCAGTTTTGATACAGACAAAACATTACACCAGATAGCACGACATACAAATAACACAAAATTAAAGGCCTTGTAACTTTATAGGTGAATCTCCATTGCAATGTAACAGATGTTCAAAAACTTTAGTTGAATAAAAAATAGAACTGATCAAAAAGAAAAAAAATCTTTAACCTAGGTATGCAGGATGAAAATTATGAGCTCAAAAATATAGCATTAAAGAAAAACAAAACAAAACAAGAATCCTGGAAAATGAGTTAGTTCTGTGTAGCAACCCAGAAGTTTAAAATAGACACCCTTTTCTTTCTTTTTTTTTTTTTATCTTCAGGTTACCCCCCTTTCCCGCTGAGACTGTTGCAGTTTACATTCCAATGCAGGCTTCAGCAAGGCCAGGCAGGGAGGAGGACTGCTTCAAGGACATGGGTGTTCCCTCCCTAGGTGGCCATGGAGTTCTGCAATGGCCTTTTGATATTCCTCCTGGTTGGAGGCACATAAAGGATGTACTTTACTTACTGGAGAACAATCACAGAATGTTTTATTTCTGAATTTTGTTAATTCCTTAGCTAAGTTTTGTCCAGAACACGTGAGGACCATTTAAATCCTGAGGCAATACTGTCTAGGTTAGTTAAGATACAGTATCTGGTTCCTCAAAGGCAAACAAATTGCCATTCAGAGTCTAGCATAGACAGGAAAAGTCATCTTTTAAATCTAACTTAGTAAACCAAGCAGCAGTTGGAATTCAAGATAAAAGTGTATGAATTAAGAACTACAGGGTGGGGGAAATTACTGCTTCATTATTCTAAGGTCTTGGACTAGGCAATTTGCTTTTTAACTCCTAAAATGGGCAAATTGCATGGACTATTGCAAGGCATTACTGCTTTCCTCCTGCCACTATAAACTCCTAATTATGAAAAGTGATGACAAAAGTAAAAAGTGTGCCTTTTACCTATCTTCTTGCCCTGTAGACTAAAGGAATCTCCGGAGGGTGAGGGGACACCTATTGGTTGTTAGGCGTATAATGCCCTTTGCTTGGAGGGTCTCACAGGAGGGGTTTTTAAAAGCCTCCCTCTTGCAGCTTAAAGAGAACATTGTGAGCACATTTAAGCACAGGAACAGTAATGGGGAGACTTTAGTGTCTAGACTAGTGAAGGCTAACTGTGCAAACAAAGGGAACCCGGGCATTTTTATATTATCCCAGGCCTTCATCCCACAGCTTGAATTCCTAATGTCTGACCGGCAAGGGAAGGGGAGCATCCAGGAGGGAGTGGATTTGCGGGAGTGTTGTGCACTGTATGGCCCATACTGAGGCAAAGGTGATTGGCGCTTTCCCTCAGTGCCATTGTCTACTGATCACCCTGGATAACCTTCAGGGCTGTTGGGAGGGGGGCGTGGGAGAGAGAAGCTTACTTACCTTGGCGTAAATTTCTCCCTGGAATCTCCACCAAGATGAAAGACCCTCCTTTGGGCCAGCCTACGTTGAAGGTTGGCCATTCAGAGGTGCAGAGGGTTACCCACTTCTTCTTTCTGACCTCAACCGACAAGTTGCTGGCACGGTTTCGGACGTTTTGCCAATGGTCGAGGGTGAGACTCAGGGGGGTTACCATGGATTGCCCCATTTCAGTCTTGCTAGCAGAAAGGAAGTTAAGGAACAGGCACAAGAGAACAAAGACAAGACAACAGATCACAAATTACAAACGCTGCGCGTCTTCGGCACAAACCGAAAGTACCAAACCGAAAGTATCAAGTGGTGTCGGAGAGTGTAAGTCCCTCCAGCCAAAAAACAAATCCCGAAGAATCGGGTACTAGGTCCCCTGGGACGTCTCCCAGGGTGGCAGGGGAGAAGTCTGAGTTCGTCAACTCCTTCTTGGGCTGCCCAAAGTACAAAGTGACCACGCGTGATCATACTAATGCTGCGTTCAAGAGACATGGAAACAGACATGCAGAGATTCAAGAAATATGACAACATGACAAGGAGCTCGAGCTGGCCAGCTTACCTCCCAGTAGTTCTTCCAGAAGTTCCTCGGGCAGGGATTCGGGACAGCAAGAACACAAATCTCGGTGGGACCTCCAGATGAAAGACCCTCCGTCCCCCTGTCCAAGGAAGATCATGCAAAGACACTGGCTGCAATAGCAAGAGGCTGTTTATTGATACACAGGCGCCTGCGGGTGCTCAGCAAAACCTCAGCCAGAGCTTCGGTGAACTGGCACACCGGGCTTTGGGGTACAGGGTTTTTATAGGGTGAAGGGGCAGGTTTCTCGAGCGCGGTAAGCAACAGGTTTCTTATTGGCTATTTTACTTTCCCAACCGTCCTGTTCTTTCTCAGTTCCCGTTTATCAGTGTAACAGCCTCCGGGCAGGGCATGCTGTTGAGAGCAGGGTGGTATCTGTGCTGCTAACTGTCTCAAGAACAAACAGGACTGCTGGGCCCCTGTGCTTACCAAGGTTAAGAGATGTTAGTCCGAGGAATGTGCGGTTGCCTGGAGACCTTATCTGTCAAGGACAGAAGCGGGGCTTAGCCCCGACTCAGGGTTCAAGGCATGGAGCTGGGGCCTTTCAGAGTTACTAAGTTCATTTAGGCCATTAAGGTCACAGATGATACTCTAGTCTTAAAGGTTTCTGAGGTTACAAAATACACATAGATATAGAAGTTATTGGTAATAGAGTAAACTCAGGACAAAATCCTCATAGAACATAGAAGATCCTCAGATAAAGAGGGTGTGCAGGTCATAGAGATTATTCAGACAAAAGAGAATTTGCGAGTCATAGAAGCTATGCAAGGAATAGAGGTTATGTTGGTCAGGAAGTTATGTAACTCACAGGGGCTACTAAGGTTACTTAAGAGGTTCAGGTCAAAGAAACTACTCAGCTCATAGTGTGGCCTTTGAAGTTATCAAGGCTACTCAGGCTATAACTATTACACAGGTCATATAGGCTACTTAGGCCAAAGAAGTTAAAGAGATTAAAGAGTCTATACAGGTCACAAAGGCTATGCATATCACAGATGTTATACCAGTAATAGATACTATTCAGTACCAGGAAGCAACATATTCATAAAGTATTCTCATGCCACAGAAGCAGACATGTCAAAAAACTTAATTTTGGGTCATCCCCTGACCCAGAGCCAAAGGAGGGGGACCCCTTTTCAAGTGCAGATGCATGTGTCTACTTCACAAGGGTTTCAGATTCAAACAGAAGCTCTGTCCACAAATCCTTTCATGCCACTAAATGGAATGCAAGGTTAGATATAATTACTACTAAGGATGCTCAAGTAAGTCTCCCTGGGGAAGTTTATAATGAAAGTGGAATTGCAGGATTTATTTCCACTATCATCACAGCATATTTACCTTTACTGAAACTAGACCAAATTTAACCCTTTTTTTAAAATGAGCAGTCAATCACAGGGTTATTGGAAACCAGTGCTGATATTGCAAATTTACCCCTCTCAATATGACCTCATGTATGACCCTTACCAAGGGCCACCATAGGGCATTGGAAGCAATAAAGATCTGGTGTCTACATGTTCTCTGTGGTTACAATGTTCTGCCCCTTCCAACCCACAGCAAGTTATTATTCATATTCAACCATACATACACAATTGTAAATGTCTGTCAAATTGCCTTTTCTGTGGGGGCCTCTGTGGTTCTGATTGCCTTGACATTAAAATGGAAGGTCACCACTACTGTCTGTGTAGAAAAAATGGCCATTGTCTAAGAAAAAGGTGGAAATCCTGGAGGCCCTCATTCAAGAACAGTTATAATTGGGACATATTAAACCCTCTACCAGTCTATGGAATACACCCATTTATATCATAAAGAAGGAATCAGGGAAATGGAGATTATTACAAAATTTAAGAGAAATTAATAAATGTATACAACTATGGGTCTCCTTCAATGTGGATTGCCTAACCCTAATCTAATTCCTCAGGATTTTTCCTTATATGTAATAGACATAAAAGTTTTCTTTTTTTACTACTCCTGTCTTTCCTGATGATTGAGGTAAATTTGCTTTCACAGTTCCTGTCTTCAATTATCATAAGCCTGTTGATAGATATCAATGAACATTTCTTCCTCAAGGTATGTTAAATAGCCCAGCATTATGTCATCATTTTTTTGAATAAGGCTCTTCAGTTTTTCTGACAATTATTCCCACATATTTTTGTTTATCATTATATGGATAATATTTTCATTGCTAGGCCAATACTTAACAGAAGATTTTTTAAATAAATTGCAACACATTGTATTACAATCTGGACTCCATGTAGTCAAAGAAAAAAATCCAATGACAACTCCCTATTAACTATTTAGGACACAAAATACTCCAATATTACTCATATTCCAAAATTGACTTTTCTTTCCACATTTTCCTTAGTTCATTTTCATCAATTTTTAGGGCATTTAAATTGGGCTTAACCATAGATTCCTTTAACTACTGATATGCTGTCCTCTCTTTTTTCAGATGTTAAAAAATTAACATAATCCCACCTGTTTTTTCCAGTTAACTCCTGCACTGCCTACAGCTCTTTGGTGTGTTAATGAGAAATTATTACAGTTCTTATAGATAGACTTCCAACACTCAATGTTCTTTATCTCTAATAATCTTTACTGAAAAGGCTTATGCCTTCACTGCAGTTGTTGCCATTTATAATCAAGGCTTGAGTATATAGAGTGGTTATACTCTCCTCAATTTCCAGGAAGAAATGTTCTCCCTTATGCTGATATATATGCTCAATAGATCTCAGATAGTCACAATTGCATTTTATCACTTACATCTATCTCTTACATTTGATCTTACATGAACAGATGTTCATGTATTTTATCTTATGGAAAGACTTTACATTTACAATATTTATAATTTTCTTTATCAAGCTATATTAACAGACTTTTATCTCCTATTGGTTTCCATGCACTTCTGGATGAACACCATTCCTTATTGTGTCAAGTCTCTCATGCTCCTTCTATAATCTTCTCTATTCTGAATTCCAATGGGATTACTGTCTATACTGATGTAGAAAAACAATAAAGTGTAATATTTATATTCATTGATTTAAAAATGGACAGATTGTTACACATTGCCTCAAGCTTCTCCTCAGGGGGCCAAATTAACTGCAATTACTTTAGCTCTTTGTATGTTTTCCATTGCCTTCAACATCATTACAGATTCTCAGTATATAACCAAACTGATGCCTCATATTTTCTCTGCAATTTTGTCACCTCATTTGGACTCTAATTTGTTATGCCTGTTTATCACTCTTCAATTTCTTTTACAGGATCATAGAGCTCCAATATTTCTTGCTCGCATACATAACCACACTAAGATTCCTGGACCATTCACTGAAGGAAATGCTCATGCTGATGGTGCTATAAAATCCTTTAATGCTCTCTTTTCAGATGCTGTGGAGTCACACAGATTTTTTATCAAAATGCTCATTCTTTAATGAAAGCATTTTCTATTTCCTCTCAACAGAACTGTTTCATCATTAATAATTTATCTCATTGTATATCCTTTCATTCTACTTGGAAAACCATAAAGCCTCAAGTTTTAGACTCTAATGGCCTTTGGCAGATGGATGGAACTCATTTTCCTCCCTTACACCCCTATTCTTTCTTACATGTTACCATAGATACATCCTCTAATGCACATTATTCAGAGAAGGTCTCAGTCTGTATCTATCACATGCTCCTCTTCATTGCCACCAAGATAAACCTCATCATTAAAAAACTGACATTCCCCTGCTTATGCTTCTAGGACATTTGCTCAATTTTGTAGTCAATAAAATAAAATTTTAATCCATGGAATTCCCCACAATCCTACTGAACAGACCTTAGTTGAACATGCATACCTCACAAAAATGTGCCTTTTAAAACAAAACTGAAAAAGGGGACCTAACCTCACTCATGTTAATAATGCTCTCAATTTTGCCTTGTTCATAGTGAATTCTGTTAATGTATGATATGAGATAATACACATCCCTGCTCCTCTGCCTTGGGCAGACACTTCACCCCTAAGGAACCACGACCCAATATTTATGTAAAATATCGAATTTCACAAAACCCTACATGGCAAAACCCTCTACCTTGGATTACATGGGGGAAGAAATATGCTGCTACTCTACTCCTACATTTCCTGTCTGGATTCCAGGTGTGAGGCCCATCATTCATCATGAATTGGCATCAAGGACTTCACAATCTGAACACCAAATTCCATTAGATCCTGGATGGAGTGGATCCTGATTCAAAGAAAGAAACTTCAAAAAGAACAAGAGGCCATAGAGGCCCCTGATCTTCTAATCATCTAGTGACCTGGGGGTATATAAAGATTTTAACAACATCTGTCCAACAATTGCTAGGCCAGATGAGTTTAGATTGTGCCCTGAATATTTGGTTACACCTCTCTTGTAAAACTTACCCAAATTTCCACAGTTATGCTGGCCATCATTGTGTTATTTCTCTGTTGTATTCCTGTTTGTTGGTGGTCCCCATACAGAAAACTGTTCCATCTTTGACTTCTTGCAGTCATTATAACATTTGGGTTCACTTAGCAGAAATTGTTAGTTCTTCTGAAATTTGTATCCACCAAGATGTAGATATGGGAAGCATACTGGGATCTGCTCTTTTCATGTGGTGCTTAAACCTCTTATTATATTCCAAGTAATAGGTTTTATGGAACTCATTTTTGTTTAATCAGATTAACAGCATTTCTCCCCTCTCCTCGGGATTTAATAGGTCACAATCCAGCTCAAAAATTACATAAAAGGGCTATATACTTAGATAAAAATCGTGATGATTTGGTTAATAATTGTCTAAAGCAGAATTTGAGACTTTAATTCTCTTTAGTTGGTATTCCTGCCCTAGCAGTAGGAACTTATAAACAGACAATGGGGCTTACCTGTGCTATGGCAAAAAATATAAATTACACATCAAGGACAATTACTATGCTAATGAGGAAAAAAAACACCATTAAGCTATTCTTGATAATAGGACTTCAATTGATTACTTGTTGTTACATCATAAGTGATGCTGTAAATTTAATAACCTGTGTTGTTTCAATCTAATTGATAACAGAAATTACATTCAAAAAGATTTGGATTATCTCAAAGACATTGTGAAGAAGGTAAAACAAGATGATGGGGATTGGGATGTATTAGATTAATTAACCTCATGGCTACCAAATTTTACTTGGCTCAAACAACTTTTCATTGGAGGATGTTTATGGACACTTCCCTTATTATGTTGTGCTTATTTTTTCCAATGTCTGCCTTACTTTCTCCCTCCACCTTCCTTAAACAAAAGATAAGTCATATCTATTCAGAAGGTCACACAAAACAAAAACTTGGAATTGTAGAGATTCAAGTCATGAGAAATTACAGAAGAGTGTATCTCCTTTTAGTGAGCACACACCTCAGATGAGGAAGACCTTCTGTTTCTCTTAGAAACATTCTGCAACTCCTCTGTACTTGACCCATGAAGATGCTATCTTTTTATAAAAACATTTGGTACTAGTGGACTCTGAGAAGCAAGCAAGTTATATGATCTGCTAATGCACAAACTAACTGCACTAATGTAACCTGATATATCCCTGGAGTAGATAATAAAATTGAACTGACTCACACAGAAGCCACTCCTTATTGTATGCCATCCTGTATGCTTGCCTCTTTATTTGTTCACCACTTAAGCTTTACAATCTCAATTGTGTAGGGAGGGTCCTCTGAAGTATAGTGAGGGAGAACACACTAAATTTCATTGGGAGGGAACATACAGGGAATCTCTCAGTAGTTTGCGGAGGGCACTCAAAGAAGTATCACAAGGAATCTCTGAGTTTTATAGTTGTGGCTTTTGCATGAATGCAAAGGGATTTTTGGTGAATGTTTTTTGCTACCTGACAGGCATAGAGTTTTTTGAGATTTGTTGAAAGGGCATTCTGAGCTGTGTATGGAGGACTCTTAATTGGGGTGTATAGGGAAGGTACATTTAAGTGATTATTAATAACTCACCAAGGTGTATAGAGATATATCTCTAAAGTGAGTAAGGAGAGATCTCTGAGATTAATGGGGAGAACAAACTGAGATTTTAATGGATGACTCTATGAGGTGTGTAACAGAGCCCTCTGAATTATAAAAGTAGGGTGATCTGAGAAATGTAGAGAGGCACTATATTGTGTAATTCTTTGAGATATATATGGATTGCTCAATGATGTGTGTATGAAGGGTTTTTCAGGTGTGTATGGATGGCCCTCTGATTTGTGTATGTAGGGTGCTTGATATAAGTTGGGTTGACTTTCTGAGATGTGTAGTTAGGTGTCTGTGAGGTGTGTATGAAGGGAAGGAATCTCTGAGGTTTGTTGTTCAAGCTCTCTGAGGTATGTAGGGAACTTCCCATTAGGTGTGCAGAAGGTATATTTGAGGTGTTATAAAGCACTTTTCCCTGTGTAGTACTGCAATCTGAGTTGTGCAGTGAGGGCTCTCTGAAGTGAATAGAGATGTCTATCTGATATGAGTAGAGAAAACACACTAAGGTCTCTTTTAGAACAGTAAAAGGAATCTCTGAGGTGTGTAGGTAAAACCCTCAAAGGTGAGTAGGGACAGTTTTTAAAGAGTAGTGAGGTCTATCTGAGATGTGTGGGTACGGTTTGCCAAATTGGGTAGCACAGGTCTTCTGAGGTTTGAAGTATTATCTCTGTCATTTTTATGGAGTGCACTCTTTGGTGCATAAGGAGGGCTTTCTGAGTTGTTTAGGTGTTGCTCAATGAAGTGTGGAGGAAGAGTCCTTAAGGTGTGTAAGGATGGGATTTTGAATTCTTATGAAAGATTCTTGATTTGAGTAGGGAGAACATTTTTAGATGTGTAGGGAAATGTGTTTGAGGTCTGTAGGAAAGGTTCTCTGAGGTGCGAAGGTGGGTTCTCTTCATTTTATAAGGAGGGCTCTATGAGGTGTGATGGGAGGACCCTCTGAAGGTGTAGGAGGGCTTTCTAAGTTTTGTAGGAGAGCTTACAGATATGAGTGGGAGTGATCAGTTAAGTACACCTCTTTTTGGTGTATATAGGAGAACAGTCAAAATAACTTTATGATAAGTGTACTGAGGGTTTTCTGATGTTAGTAGAAGGGCTCTCTGAGGTGTTTAGAGAGTGCTTGAAAAGGAGTATAATGAGTACTAACTTAGGTCTGTAGGGATGTTTCTCTAAGGTGTGCAGGTACTTCTCTTGAGATGAGTAGTGAGAGCTATCTTCAATGTACCAGGAGGGCATTCTGAGATGTGTAGGTAGGGTTCTCTGATTTTTGTATGGAGCAAATTGCAAGCTGTGAGTTAGGGGTAGTTTAAGGTCAATTTGAGGACTTTAGGTTTGGATTAGGGTTAGATTTAGGATTACCATTTGAATTATGGGGTTAGTGTTAGAGTTAGGGGGTTAGTGTTAGGTTTAGTTTGTGGTTAGGGTCTGGATCATCATTTGAATTGTATTGGGAAGGCCTCTGGGATTAGTTAAACTGGCTCTCTGGGGTGTGTTGTAAAGATTTTCTGAGGTGAGCTCACAGGCCTTCTGAGGTGATTAGAGAGGGTTTCCAAAGGAGCATGGTGAGTATTCACTGAGGTCTGTAAGGACAACTCTCTGAGTTGTGTAGGTACAGTTCTTAAGATGAGTAGTAATGGCTTTCTTTGATGTGTCAGCAGGACATTAAGATGTGTATAGAGAGGGTTCTTTGAACTCTCAGAGCAAATAGGGAAGACCCTATGATGTGTGTGAGAGGACTCCTTTACATGTGTTGGAGAGCATACTGAGGTGAGTTAGGAGACCTCCCAGAGGTGCAAAGGGAATGAGATCTGTGAAGGGTAGAAAGGGCTCACTGAGTTGTGCGAGCTTTGTGAGATGAGTAGGAAAGACAAACTGAAGAAGAAGGGATTACATTATTAGGTTAGGGTTAGGGTTAGGGTTAGAGTTAGAGTTAGAGTTTAGAGTCAGGTTCAGGGTTATGGTCAGTGTCAGGGAGGGTTCCCTGATATGCAGGGAAGGCTTAGTGTTAAGTTCAGAGTCAGGGTCAGTATTTGCAGTTCATAGGGAAGGCCTCTGTGGTGAGTTGAAAGGGTTTTCTGAGGTGTGTATTTAGGGCTGTCTGTCATCAGTTGATAGATTTTCTGATGTGTTTAGAGTATGCCTGCAAGGAAGTTTCATCAGTGGAATGGACTTGCAAAGCTGTATAATTTATTCTCACTGAGGTATGCAGGGACACCTCCCTGAACTGTGTAGAGAATGCATTTAAGGTGAATGGGCATTCTTTGATGTGTAAAGACGGTACTCTGAGATGTTTTAGGAGGCACTTTAAGTTGATAGTTTGCGGCCACTGAGATATGTAGGGTGGGCACTATGATGCATGTAAAGGGGTTTTATGGAATGAGTTTGAAGTCTCATAGTGGTGTGTGGGAGGGTTCCTCTCAGGGCCTGTCTCTGAGGTCCCAGTCACAATATTATTCCTTGGGTACCAAAAATCCCACCATTGCTTGCCGTGTTCCTTCTGCAGAATAAGCCAGACCTCAATCCCCTGCTATTTCTAGCACAAAGAGTGGAACCTGGGGTTTGCATATTCATTCTCTAAACAGCCTCTGAGCTGACCACTCTTGAGGCAGAAGCCCTCATTTGATCCAAAGACCATTTAATTTATTCTTTGAAGTCATTCCTCTTTGATAGGAGAGAATTTCATTTTCTCCATGTCTTTAGGGAAAGACTACATTGCTTCTCTCAGAGTAGCACCAAGCCACATCCTTTTGTTTTGTGTGTAGTTGAAGACAGAGTTTTCTCCTATACTTCCAGCTAAAATTTGGAAAGAAGGCCCCAGCAGAAAAAACAAAGAAGCATCTCAGAAGGCAACATTGTTTAAATACCTAAGGCTACTGGAGCAGAGAGAAAGGCAGACAATATAGTTTTGAGGACTGAAAAGGGAATAGGAAACCACTCCTTGAAAGGATACTCACTAACCAACCAAATGCATCTTCACTCAGCTGCCTGTACTCACTGTTGAATAGAACACAAAGTAATATCTTTCTGTTCCCCTAAGGAACTTCAAACATTAAGTAACAATTACAGGAAACTCAGGATAATCTTTCTTGTGCACATGGAGCTAAGTTGCTGCTCATCACCTTCACACCAAAGGTGAGAGACAGATGATAGTCAAGTTGCCTGAAAAGATTTAAAAATCAACACATATAGCACAATTGCCCCTGTGGGAAAGTTCCCAGGATAGAGCATTTCTAGCTTCTTTTGTGTTCTTTGAAATTTACTGAGGAATAACAAATGTGGATGAATCAATGGAGTGAAGATATGGAACTATGAATATTTCTGGGTTTGGTACACACTGAGGCTCCAGTGAATTTGAAAAGAGGAAATGGTCCCTGCTTTTTAAATTGGTAGAAATCAAAGGCCTGGATATTTCTCCCCTCATTTCCTACTCCTACAGGCATTATCTTATGGCATTAGGTGATAACATTTCCTATTCCACTAAGTTTCTTCAGAAGGAAAAAAGAGCCATGAATGAGCCATGGCATGCCTGATGAGACCATTAAATAGGCCAAAGTTCCATCAGTTCCCATGTCACTATAAACAAGCATTAAGGTAACAAGAGCAGCTGGATAATTTGTCTTTGTTGGCCACTCCTGGAAAAGTGCCTCAAAATTGCTCTCCTGGGATCTTAACTCTGTAAAACTGGACAAAGAAGAAATTACAGAGAAGTGGTGATGAATTTTGGGTTCCAGCAGTGTTTAATTGAGCTAGAAATAGGTTCATTGTCTTAACAAATAATCCTATGAAGAAGTATATCAATAAAGCCTACCCAAGTGTTAGTCCCCTTCCTCAAACACATCTTTCTACAAAGATCCTCAACATGGATCTGTACCGAGTCATCCCAGTTCTGGTTTTCACATTCTAAAGCACAGCACTGCCAGTTTCAATCACTGAAGCACCAAGATCTGAGGGCTGAATTATTCTATTTCTAACATAGCATCCAACACAAAGGTGTAGTGTGCCAAACTCTCAATAGAAAAAATAAAAATATATATTATTTTAAAACTAAAATTTGCTCACAGCTAGACTGACCTAGACAAATTTATACACTTTAAGATGATGTATGCATGAGCACAGTTTTCTTACTGGAATCCAAATTAGACAAATGCAATGATTAAAGGAAGAGGATAGAACCCAGGACAGTCAATGAGAGCCTGAGATCAGGACACCCTGTAAACACAGTCCAGAGACATTGACTTCAAGCCTCAGGTTAGTGAGGGGCATTAAAGCAGCACAGGCTCCATCTGCCCCTCCTCAGATCCTTGTATTGGCACCTTTGCACTCAGGGCATAGTGATCCTCATACAGAGACCCTCGGACTTAGGAGTCACTTGACTGACCTCAGGTGCAAGCCTGCAGCTCATATCTGAAGAGCCAAATCACCAGTGGCAGGGATCTCTGTGTATGGTTGAGGAATTGTTCCATGCAGTTGCTTTATTGGTAATGGGATTCTCCCAGAGAAATGGGACAGAGACCATGCTTTTTACATGACTTGATCAGTTGCTTCCTACACCATTTCAGTTATTGGGCATGTTTTGACCCTTTAGTTTATAATGGAACCTGCTGGGAATTTGCACCATGGACTTAAGGGGGTTCTCTGTCTTATCTCTCTTCTTGCTTCCATGTGAGGCTCACTAGGAGCAACCCTGGACTTGGGGAATTCTCTAACACCTGTAGGTGTTTCTCCTTCTCCTTCACATGCCCTCTCCACAGCCAGTTCTGTCCTCATCCAGCCCAGGATTTCAGTGATGACTCAGAACTGAAGTCATGAGGGTTGTGGTAATTCTTTGGCATTGAAAATTGAGACCCATTCTGGTCATTTGCTTGTGTTACAGGTGCTGCCCACATACTTGTGGTACCAGTTGACCTTCATTTTCTTTGTGAAATACTTCATGAAACATGGATGCAGGATATACTCTGGGGTGTACAGTATATTTAGGAGAGAGGTGAACCCTCCTGTAGATGACAGAAAAACACAGATCTCATAAATTAAAGTGATAGGTAGTTTGGCACTGCATTTAGCATTGGTAAATTCTAAGAAGAGTCATTACATCAAGAGCTGTAGGATTTGGGTCACCAGAACTTTCAGGCATTGCTGGAAAGACATGTGACAGCCACTTTTGAAGATGATGTGCCAGTGCTTTTTAATGCAGAAGAAGTCTAATTTATGACCAGTGTCCCCATAATTTGTCTGCATTTGGAAAAGTGCTCTGAGAAAGCATGTCAAACCAAACTATGGTGCCTCATATGAATTAACTGAAAAATAATTATACACTGGTAAGGTGTGGCTGGAGAAGGTGAGTCATTAGGGTATATGTTTGGTTAGCTGAGCTTAGTCTCTGCTTCTTGATAAGATACATTGAGTCTCTTCTATCCACCACACTTTTCTGCTGTGATGTTCAGCCTCAACTCAGGAACTGAAGAAAGAAGCCTGATGTGTGCAAACTGAGACCTCAGAAACCATGAGCTCACAAATAAAATTTCCACCTCTAATTGTTTGTCAGATCTTTTAATCACAGCAGAAAAAAGCTGACTAAAACATCTGTGTAGCTTACATGTCCTCAATATCCTCTGCATATCCTTATAGCCTACCCATTTAGTAGTCTAAATGACCTTAGTAATCAATATAAAATGCATAGCCTTGATGATCAGAGTAGCCTCTATGACCTGAGTGGCTTCTATTTCAGTTCAGTATTTATTGCCTGAATTGTCTCTATTGCCTGGGTCCCCCTTATGACCTGAGTATACTTTATGACAAGAGCAGCCTAAGTCTCCTATGTAGCCTCCATTACCTGAGTTACCTCTGTGACCTGAGAAGCCTCCATGGCCTGTGTAGCCTCTGTCATTTGCATCACATCTATGACTGATTTCCCACTTTGACCTAAGTATAATCAATGACCTGCTTAGTCTCTAGGATCTGAGTAGCCCCTATTACCTCTATAGTGCCTAATGATTGAGTACCTTCCACTGCCCACACCCCCCCTAGGATATAAGTGGAATAGGTGAACTGCTTAGCCTTTATGACCTGTGAAACCACTGACTTTGAGCACTCTAAAGAGTATAGTCTATGGTCTGAAGAACCTCAATCAGTTATGTATATTCTATGACCTGTGTACTCCTTATGACTTGAGAAGCATCTAAACTTATGTAGCCACTGTAACCTGTGTCTATTTTATATCATGTATAGTCAAAATAACCTTAGTATCTTCTGTGACCTGCATAGCCTTAATGTCCTGAGTAGCCTGAATTAACTTAATGTCTGCTCTGACCTCAGTAACCACTATTATCTTCATGTTCTATATGGCCTGAGTGGCCTTGGTATACTGAATAATATCTCAACTTTCAGTTTGTTTATCACCTGAGTAGTTATTAAAATCGCAAGGCCTTTATTTTCTGAGTAGCCTAAATGTATGACTTTAGTAACCTAAATGATCTTAACAGCCCCTATGATCTGCCTAGACTTTATGACCTGTATATCCTCCATCAACTTAGTAGTGTATATGACTATGATTTGAGTAACTTCTCTTGTTTGCATATGCCCTATGACCTGAGTAGCATCTATGATCTGTTTAGTCTTTATGTCATATTTTGCCTGAATCACTTGTATAACTCTAAGGCCTGAATAGCCTCTATGAACTTTGCAGTTTCTGTAACTGGCACGGTCTTTATCAGTCCAGAAACATTTTTCTCTGGGTATCCTTCAGGAAACATGTAGCTTCTAAGATCAAATAGTCCCTATGACTTGCATAGCACTAGTGGCCTAAAATGCCTTTCTCTCTCTCTCTCTCTCTCTCTCTCTCTCTTTTTTTTTTTTTTTTTTGCTTACCTCTATGAATGGAGTAGACAGTATGAACTGAGTGGTCTGTATGACCAGCATAAACTCTAAGACTTTGAAGCCAGTAAACCTGCATAGGTTCTATAGTCTGCAGAGCCACAAGGATCTGTATAGCCTCTATGATCTGATTAGCCTCTATGGCTATGAAACCACTGTGACCTCTCACCTTTACGATCTGAGTAGCCTAAATTATTTCTGTTTTCTCTGATCTCAGTAGCCACTAAGACCTATGTAGCTTTTGTGTTCAGAATAGACACTCTGAGTTGTGTAGATTAAATGGTGTTAGTAGTCTCTATGATCTGTGACTCTGTGGCTCAAGTAGCCTAAATAACCTCAGTAATTTGTAAGACTTGTGAAGACTCTATGGCCCAGGTAGATTCAATGACTTGAGTTACCTCTCCAATCTGTCGATTCTCTATGACATTAGTAGCTCATATAACCTGTGAATCCTTTATTCCCTGAGTATCTTCTCTGACCTGAATAACATTTAACACCTTCATAGCCTAAATTACTTCAGTAGTCCCTATAACCTCAGTAGTCACTAATACTTTCACTGCCAGTACAAAATAATTAGCCTCTCTGCACTGTGTAGCCTCTGTGGAATGTACATTCTATATCATCTAAAGAGTCTGTATGACCAATTTAGCCTTTACAATCAGAACCTCTATTTCCTGCCTAGCCCGTATGGCCTTGTTAGCTTAAATGACCTTAGTAATTCCAATGAGCATGTAGACTCTATGACCTGTATAGGATCTACGTCCTGTGTAGGCTCTATTTTCTGTCTAGACTCTAAGACCTGAGTAGCCTCTGTGATATTTCTGACCTCTGTGTCTAATATAACCTCTATAAATCTCATAGACATTATCATCTCCATATGCTTTATGGCCCAGTTTACTAGATTACCTAAAAAGACACTATGCCCAGTAACTCCATGGCTTGAGTAGCCTGTATTTACCTGTGTAGACCTTTATGGCCTAAGTAACCCAAATAATTTTAGTACCCCCTATGACAATTGAAATCTCCATTATCAGCATAGATTTTATTTCTTTTATTACCTCTATGACCTCTCCAAATTTTATGGACTCAAAAGCCTAAATAAACCTAGTAGCTCTAACATTCTGCATAGGCTCTATGGCATGAATCACCTCTATGACCTGAATTACCTGTATTTTGTGCAAAACCTCTATGCCATGATAAGCCTTTATGGCCTCTTTAGTTTTAATGACTTGCATAGCATCTAATTCTTGAATAGTCTCAATCATATGTGCAATCTCTATAACCTGCATAAACTTAGTGGCCTGAGTAGTTTAAATGATCACAGTATCTTATCTAACCTCTGTAACTACTACAGTCTTTGTAATTACTGTGGTCTTAGTAGCCTCTATGCCCTGTGTAGCCTCTTTGATCTTTGTATTATATATTACCTGAGTAACCTGTATGTCCTGACTAGCCTTTATAACTGAACTAGCCTAAATTATCTCCCTCACCTGTGTGGACTTATTACCCTTAATGACTTTAGTAGCCCCTCTACCTGCATATTTATTATGATCTGTGAAACTTCTATGATCTCAGTAGCTTCTATGCCTTGTGTACCCTCTGTTCTAGTCAGCTTTTTTTGCTACTGTGACTAAATGATCTGGCCATCACAATTGTAGAAGAAAAAATGCTTATTTGAGGGCTCACGGTTTCAGAGGTCTTAGCCAATAGAAGGCTAGCTCCATTCCTCGGGGCTCAAGGTGAGGCTGAATATCATGGAAGGAGAGGGTGGTGGAGAGGAACAACTCCCAACATCAGGAAGCAGAGAGAGAGAAAGTGGGGGACTCCACTCTCCAGATATAAAACATACTCCATAGCCATGTCCCCAATGAACTACTTCCCCAGCCACACCCTACCTGCTTCCAGTGACCACTCAGTTAATCCCATCTGGAATTTATTCACTGATTGGGTTAAGACTCCCACAATGCAATAATTTCTCCTCTGAACCTTCTTGCACTGTCTCTCATGATAGTTTTTGGGGGACACCTCACATCCAAACCATACCACCCTCTTTGATTTATGTAGCTTCTATGATGATTTCAACCTTTGTGACCTGCAAAACCTGTATTTCCAGAATAGGTCTATTATATGCAGAGCCTCTGCGGCCAGCATAACTTCTGTGACCTGCTAGCCTTTATCAATTACAGAGGTATTATGACATGAGTAGTCTCTAGTATCTGCATATTTCCTATGACCTGTGCATTACCTGTATCCTGAATAGCTTCTATGGAGTGAGTATCTTCTCTGGCCTGTGTAGTCTCTAAGAACTGAGAAGAGTTTATGGCCTTGGTTTCTTCTAGAACCTATGTAGCCTCTGTGTCCTTTGAAGACTGTATAGCCTGAGTAGAATCTATTGCCTTCATAGCATCTATTTCATAAGTAGAAATTTTTCTGCCTACCCTGTATGGCCTTATTAGTGTATATCCTCTGTGACCTGTTTGTCTTTTATAACCTGAGTACCCTAAATGATATTCCTAGCCTGTAGGGCTTTATTAGACTAAATTCACTTAGCAGTCCCTATGATTTCTAACCTTGTATAACTTGCATTTCCTCTATGACCTGAAAATCCTCCATTACCTGCATAGCCTGTATGATAAAAATAACCTCTATGACATTGTACAGCTTCTGTGATCTCTCTAGGCTTTATGTCCTGTAGAGTCTTGAAGACCTGAATAGACAGTAAGATCTTGGTAGGATTAAAAAGCTCAGTGACCTCTATGGTTTGTATAGCCTTTATTTTGCAGGTTTTTTTTCCTTCATAGACTCCATGACCTTCTTGGACTTTATGGATAACATGGCTTACTCTTTGTTCACATTTTTTTCCTGTACATTCTGTGTAGCCTTCAGTTTCTCTGTCCTGAGTAACCTGTGTACAGTATATATTCTTATGTACTGAGTAGTCTAACTCAACTAATTAAACCTGTTATCTGTTTACCCTCAAAAAATGGAGTAACCTCTATGTCCTGAAAGTCCTCTTTGACCTGTGAAGATTCTAGACCTATTTATATCTGTGTCCTGAATTACCCATATTACCAGCCTACACTCTATTAGCAGAGTAGCCCAAGTAGTCTGCATATCTTCAATGAACTAGAAGACTTTTACACCTGTGTAACCTGTACAAGCTGTGTAGCCTCTATGACCCAAATAGCTATTATGACCAGACTATCTTCCATGACCTCTACAGGGTCTATGACCTAAGTAGCCCTTATGACCTGTATAAATCTCATGACTTGAGTAGCATTTATGCCTGGGTAGACTCTGTGACCTGAGTAGATTGAGTAGGCTCTACCACCAGCATAAACTCTCTAGGACATTTTAAAGTCTCTAAGGCCTATGTAGCTTCTATATCCTGAGAACCCTCTGTGACCTATGTAGCTTGTATGACCTGAGTAGCCTCTATGACCTAGAAGGCATTCTTGGCCTGAATAGCCCCATGATTTGAGTAACCTTTTGTAACTTAGTAGCCATAACTTCTATGACCTGCATACCATGTGTGGCTTGAACAACTTCTATTTCTGGAATAGTCTGCCTGGTGTTAGCAGCCTCTATTTTCTGTATAACATGTATGAACTGAATGTCTTCCACAATTTTCATATATTCTATGATTTAAGTGGTATATCTGGCATGAGTGGCTCCTATGAATTATGTAGCATCTGTGGGCTGAGAAGAATCTTATGCCTGTGTACCCTCTATATGCTGAATAGCCCCTATGACCAGTATAACCACTATTATCTCATGCCTCTAAAACTTGCATGGAATGTTTAGCATCTATGAGCAGTAACATCTGGGACCTTTTCTTCCATGACCCACACAGCCTTTATGCCCTGGGCAGCTATCATTACCTATAACACCTTTGGATGGAATAGCCTCTATGACTCCTGGCATTTCTACAGCACAAGTTCAGCAAATTTCTTATTGCCTACATATTCTCCAAGACCTCCAATTCCACAATGAAAGATGTAACCTCTTTAACCTGTGTAATATCTATAAATCTTGTGTCTTAAATGGCCTGAATAGACATTATAACCTGTGCAATGTCTAGGATATATGTATCTCTATGTCCTATTTAGCCTCTTTGTTATGTGTTGTCTGTATGGCCTTAGAGCTAGGGCCATAGCTTCTATGCCCTGAATAGCCTACATGGCCTTGACCTCTATGGACTACTTAGCCATAGTGCCTGGGTAACCTCTGTGACCAGGGTAGCCTTCATGATCTTTGTAACATAAATTACCTGCCTTTCTGCAATGGCCTGCCTATATAATCTGTGTAGCCATTGTGACTTTCATAGCATCTATGCCTGAGTAACCTGGACATGAATAGTCCATATAGCCTGCTTTTAATCTATGGCCTTATTAGCCTCTATGGCCTGCACAGCCTCTATGCATCTCATAGCCTTCATGGTCTAAAAAGTTCAATTACTTCAGTATCCACTCTGAATTTTCACATTTTATGCCCTGAGTATTCTCTGGGTACTGTGTGGCCTCTATGACCTTAGTACTCTCTATGACATGCATAGACTTTACATCCAGTGTCACCTATTATGACCATGGAAGGTGCTATGTCCTCTGTACCCTAGATGGACTGAGTAGTCCAAATTACTTCTTAGCCTCTATGGACTTAATAGACTAAATGACCTTAGTGCACTCTATGATCTCAGTAGCTTCTGTGATCCACAGGGCCTATGTGCTTGAGTAGCCCTATGAACAGTGTAGCCTTTATGGCCTATGTAACATTTATTGTTTGAGTAACCAAATGACCTGCAAGTCTCTATTACTTTATTGGCCTATATGAACTTAACCTCTATTAACTGACTAGTCTCTATTAACTATAAAATATCTGTGTCAAAAAAGCCTGTATGTCCTCTGTAGCTCTGGGGGATTAGTAGATTATATGATCTCTGTATTATCTTTGGCTTATATATTCTTTTTGAGTATGAAGATTTTTATGGCCAGTATATCCTTTATGGTCTGTGTAGCTTCACTTCAATAGTATCACTTCTATTGCCCATGTTCTTTCTGTGACCTGTGTAGATTCTATAAATAGTGCAACCTCTATGACCTGCATAGAATCTATGGGATGAATAAATTCTATTGCCTGCACAGCCTCTATGACTTGTGTATTTCTTATAATCTGTGTAGCCTATTTGGCATCAGTATTCTGTAGAAAAAAACAGTATCCACTATGACCTTTGAAGTCTACGGTCTGTATGAACTACTTAGACTCTTTGAACTATGTAACCTTTATGGCCTGAGTATTCTTCATGGCCTACAGAGTCTCTAGTTAACTGCATAATCTCTATGGCCTGATTAGCCTCAAGTACCTATGTCGTCTCTTTGGTTTGAAAAATCTTATGTACTGTAGCCCTCTGTATGGCTATAGTAGCCTTCATAATCTTCATAACCTCTGTGACTTCTCATATCTGTGGCCAAAGTGGATTCTATGCCCTTGAGTAGCCGAGTTTGAGTACCATCTTTGGACTGTATAACCTTTAAGACCAGAGTTGGTTCTGTAAACTGTGTAGCCACTATAACATGCCTCTCTTCTATCAACTAAGTAGCATCTATAACCTGTATATGTTTTGTGACATAGTAGATTTTAACCAGCATACACTCAATTACCTGTGTAATTATGATGGTCTGAGAAACCTAAATGTAGGGTAATGACCTTAGAAACATGATTGACCTTTTAATCCATATGATTTTTGTAGCCTCTCCAACTTGCATAGCCTCTATGTTCTTGTAACCTCTGTAGTCCAGGTATCCTCTTTGACCTGAGCAGCTTTTATGGTTGGCACAACCTTTATGACCTAAATAGCCTTTTTGATCAGTAAAGCCTCTATGATCCCTGCAGCCTTTGTGACATAAGACTCTAGGTCCTGAGTAGTCTTCATGGCCTACATGCCCTCTATGACTAGAGTAGCCTCTGTGAACTGCATAACTTCTTTGATCTAAGTATCCTCTATGACCTGATTAGCCCCTAAGACCTGTGCAGTACATATGACTTAAATAATCTCTATTGTCTGCTTATACTTTATACCTGAGTAGCATCCTGGAACTGAGTAGTCTCTCTTGGTAACACAACCTCTCTGACCTGTGTAGACTCTATGACCTGCATCTTTTTTATGGCCTGGATTTCCTTAATTACCAGTGTATTCTCTGTGGTTTTAGAAACTTCTATACCCTATCTGTGACTAATGTATTCTCCATGACATTTATATCATTTATAAATTATGTAGCCTACATGTCCTGAATAATTCCTATAACTTGTGTAGAATTTATCACCTGAAAAACCTCAATTTTTCACTTAAACCTCAGCTGAACATACAGCTTGAACTGAGTCAATCTGAAGCCAATATAGCCCCTATTACTTAGAAGCATCTAACATCTACATAAACTCTATGGTCAATGTAGCATCTAAAATCTGTGTAGTATCCAGGACATATGTATGACTCATGACATGCATAGCTTGTATGGTGTACACAGCCACTAAAACCTGTGTTGCTTATATGGCCTGATTAGCCTAAATGACTTGTGTAATTTCTATGATCTCAGGAACTACTATGACCCATGGTGCCCCTATGATCTGCACAGCCTTTATTACCTGTGAAGCCTCTGTGTCCTGAGTGGCACCTAAGATTTATGTAGCTAATGTAGTCTGAATAACCAAAATAACACTTATGGCCTGAAAAGTTTTTAAGTTTTCAATAGTGTCTATCACTGGATTAACCTGTATGACCTTCATGTTCTCTATGACTGGAGTACATTCTATGATGTGTGCATTATTTATGCCCTGAATAGTCTCTATTTCTTTGTAAATTCTATAACTTTTATAGGTTATTTGGACTAAAAAGTTTAAATGAGCTTAGTAACTGATATGATTTGTGTATTCTTTGTGTCCTCAGTTGCCTCTGTGACATCAATATTCTTTATGAAGTGCATATTCACTATGACCAGTATAATCACTATGGCATGTGTAGCCTGTATGGTCTGTGTAGCCTCTGTGAACTGTATCACCTCTATGACCTGGGTGTCCTCTAAAGCATAGCCTCTATGGCCTGCATGTATTTATATCCTGAGTAGCCTAGTAGACCTGAAAACCTCTATGGACTTAGTGGTCTAAATGACCTTAGTATGCCCTATAATATTCATAGGCACTATGAACTGCATAACCTCTATAATTTGCACAGGGTCTCTGGCCTGCATATATTCTCTGACTTGTACCACTTCTATGGCCTGAGTACCCAAATTATCATAAAGTTCATATGACCTTTGCTGTTTCTGTAGCCAGAATAGCTTCTATGACTTGCATAGCATTAATGACCTGTGTATCTTCTATGGTGTAAACAATCTCTATGACCTCCATAACCTTATGAGCTGAGAAACATAAATGACCTCAATAGGCACTTTGAACTTTGTAGCCTCCATGAATCATGTAGCCTCCTTGACCTGCATAGGACTTATATGCACAATAACCTACCTGGCCTGAGTAGTGTCTAGGTCCTGTTAACCTCTGTGAATTGCATACCTCTTTGACCTGCATAGACTCTATGATCTCTGTAGACTTTATGACTTTTACTACTTACTCTCTAACCTAAGTAGCTTCTTCAACCCTGATAACCTCCAATTTATGCAGCCACTATGGTCTGTGTAGCCTCTATCACCAATGTAACCACAATAACATTCAGAGCCTCTATAATCTGTGAAGACCCCTGCACCTGCATTGCCTATAAGACCTAAATTGTCATTATAATCTCAGAAGTTTTTATAACCTAAAAAAATTCTATGACTTGTACTATATTATGTGTAATATGTATATTTTTCATGACCTACTATAGACTCCCTGTCCTGCATATCCTCTCCGGTCTAAGTAGCCTAAATGAACTGAGTAACCCATATGACCTGTGTAGTATTAATAGTCTGAATGGCCTCTATGGATTGAGAAACACTTGTGAATTGCATAAACTCTAGGACCTGAGCAGCATCAAAAAATTGAGAAGGTTTTATGGTCTGCATAGTCTCTACAGTATGAGTAAACTCTATGACCCTATATCATTTATAACCCATGAAGCATCTATTACCTATGTAATCCTGACAGCCTTTATGAACTCCACAGGCTTATGCCCTGTGTAGATATTTAATTAGTAGCCCCTAAAGACTTGGTAGGCTCTATGACCTGAACAGCCATTGTGAGTTGGGTATCCTCTGTGATCTGTGTAACTCCTATTACCTAAGTAAAATGTGTGACTTGCATATTTTCTGTGTTCTGAAGCCACTGGTCATCCTTATCTTGATGACCTGAATAGTTTTTACTAACTGACTAACCTTTATGTCCAATGTACTTTCTAAAACCTGACTATCCTCTATGACCAGCATAACTTTTAGGACCTGTACAGCCCCTAAGAATTGTGTGACTTTTATGACCTGAACAGCATAATGAAATTTCAGAAAGGAAAGAACATTATCTCTATGGTGTGTTCATGGCTTGGCCCCAGGATATGAGTTGGATATTAATTAAACAAGCTCACAGCCCTTCACCCAGGTAGGGATTTCATGCATCCATTGTCTTTTTTTTTTTTTTTTTTTTTTGTGGTGCTGGGGATGGAACGCAGGGCCTTGTGCTTGCAAGGCAAGCACTCTACTGACTGAGCTATATCCCCAGCCCCCATCTTCTTGATTAACATTATAGTATTGAAATTACCCTTCCTGGAAAGTATTACAAGTATATGAATTGGTCACACCTTGGGAGCCAGGAAACACGGCAAGGGTATTCATCTGTAATAACACTAGGAGAAACTAACAAAACATAGGAAAGTTATCACTAAAGAAGTAGAAGATCACCAGGATTACATTTGTCCAAAATAAACTGCCAGGTGTAATTCCAGGCAGGAAGGAGGGGAAAAAATCCGATGAATGAGAACTGCTTTTCTCAGTGAATTGACATGATCTTGTTCCAGAAAGAAATTATTATGTAAAGTATCCAGGACTATGTCCCAAGTTCCCACAGTTCTGATGGCTATCCTCTACCACATTAAGAGCACTGAAAATTCCCAAGGTTAGACAAATGACTGGATAGATTTGTCCCACCTGAGAACCAAATGACTGCACTAATGGAATTGCCTCTCTGGAACACTGGTAGTAGGGAAGCTAAAGATTTCAACAGAGTTCGTGGACAACCAGGATACAAAATTGCAAAATACATGTAGCTTAACATTCATCAACTTAACTTTCAACAGGTACAATTTTATGACAAGGGGCTTACTCTTTCTTGTTCAGGCTGGGGAAGAGGTGGATTGGTTCTGACTGGGATGTCATGTAATGAATGAAGGATAAGTGAGGTAGGCTGAAATAAAATGTTTTAGCACATAATAAAGGAGACTAATAAAATTAAAATACCAGTGGTAGATATCCTGAGACCATTACTGTTCAAACAAGGGAGCATGAAATCCCCAGAAGGTGGAGAAAAGTTTATCATTGAGAGCAAGTTCCTTGGTACCAGGTTGGAGTCAGTATTTTAGGTTCACAGGTAGAGGGCTACACCCATTGTTGAGTATTTGAATGACAAATTTGGAGGTTTTGGGAGTCTCCTTAGTGACCTGTTTGGCCTCTATTGCCCAAGTATCCTCTATGACCTGAGAAGCATCTATGATGTGAAAGAAAGAAATTAAATGTATACAAATGAGTAAAGAAGAACTCAAACTATCACTATTTGCCAATGATTTGGTTCTACATTTAGAAGATCCAAAAATTCCACCAAAAATCTTCTGGAACTAATAAATGAATTCAGCAAAGTAGCAGGATAAAAAATCAATACCCATAATTCAAATGCATTCCTATATATCAGTAATGAATCCACTGAAAGAGAAATAACACTACACTGTTCATAATCATTTCAAAAAATAAAATACTTGGGAATCAATCTGACAAAAGAGGTAAAAAATCTCTACAATGAAAACTACAGAACACCAAAAAATAAAGATATTGAAGATCTTAGAAGATGGAAAGACCTCACATGTTCCTAGATAGGCAGAATTTATTTGATCTTTTGATGTTAATCCCATAATTTTTCAAAGTACTTTTCATGGATTTTTACCATCTTCTCTGTGTGGTCAACTTTATTTTCAACATTAAATATTTTGTCTTCATTGTCTAAAATTCTGTCTTCCAAATGGTCTAGACTGTGTGTGATATTTTCCATTGAATTTAAAATTGACTAATTTATAATTATTGATTCCTTTATTTTGAGGATTTATACTTGCTTTTTCCATAATCTCTAACTCTTTATTGATCTTTCACTTCTTGTATTTCTCCTTGATTTAACTCTGTATACCATCCTGTACTTGGCAGATCAAATTAACTATGGACATTCTAAACATCTTGGACATTGATTCTATTGTGTTGTCAGTGGCTTCTCTTATTGGGGAATCTTTTTTGTGGTGCTTTGTTCCATTAATTTTTTATGTTGTAGCCCCAGTTGCAGCAAAACCTATAGGTACCCTGGCACTGAACCTCCAGGTCCTGGCTGGTGTCCCCATACAGGGGCAGTGTACCCCATAATGGCAGTGGAAGCAAACTATTGCCACTCCACACAAACCTACACTGTGGCCAGTGTCTCAAAATTGGTGTTTACATGTGCAAGAAAACCTGGAGTGTCCCTGGCAATATATTTCTGAACAGTGGTGGAAGTGCTAGTAGCATGAATGGAATCAGTGGCAGCAACCAGGGGGTCAGCAGCAGCTGCAGACATCAGTGGTGTTGGCAAAAGTTGGGAGAACTATGGCAGCAGTAGCAGCAGCAGTGGCTGTGACTGCAGCTGCAGCAGCACCCAGAGAGAACTCCAGGTGACTTTCTGGGAGTTGCAGTGGTTTTGGTGAGAGCAGTGTCAGTGATAGCAGAAGCAGCAGCAGCAGCAGCAGCAGTGTAGATGGCAACCAGGCATTTGAGGCAGTGATGAGGGCAGCAGTGACCTCTGGGCCATGTTGACTGTGACAGTGTCAACATCAGCAGCAACACCCAGAGAAAAGACCTCCAGGCACCCATGGCAGTGACTTCAGGGGCAGCTAGGGCCCTAAGAGAAAGCTTCAGGGAAATGGCAGCAGCGCTCAGGAAAAAAAGTGCCTGAGCACTATTGTCCTTCAGTCTGATTGAATTATGCAATTGCCTAATTTTAAAATTGGATCAGGCAAAGGGAATGGCTATAATTAAAATGCCTACAAATGTAGCCAATTAAGGCTATATTCTGAAGGAGGATCACCAGACTTTCCATTTCTCACAGTAACACTTAAGATATGCATAAATTCTGTTACCCTTATGGCCTGTATGATGTGCATCTATTCTATGGCCTATCCTTTGTACCCTGCATAGCCTCTAGAAACTGAGTAGTTTAAAAAAACCTTAGTATCTTAGACTTATGTAACCTCTATGATCTTCATACCCACAGTATCCTGAGTAGCAGAAATGACTGTATTATCCCTGATGAACTATGTAGTGTGTATAAATTGAGTAGCTTAAATAAACATATTAGCCCCTATGACTTGTGTAGCCTCTGTGGCCTGATTATACTATATGACATACATGATCTTTATGACTTGCATATTCTCTATGGATTGAGTAACCCAAATGTCCTGAATATCTGCTATGACTCCCATACCAAGTATGGACTACTTACCCTCTGTGTATTTCATAGTACCTATCACCTGGGCACCCTCTATGTCCTGATTTAACAAAGTGATCCAAGTAGCCTTCATTACATGTATGTATTCTATGGTCTTTAAAGGACTCCATAACCTCTGGAATATCTGTGTCCTGAGTTGTCTCTATGAACCATGTAGCCTCTATGATCATTGTAGTCCATATGTCCTCCATAACCTTTTTCACTGAAGAACCTCTATGCCCCAGATAGCCTCTGTGACACAAGCATAGATAGCCTCTATGCCCCAGATAGCCCCAGATAGCAGTCTATGACCAACTCAGCCTTTATTACCTGCAAATCCTTTCTGGTCTTCATTGTGAAATGACCTTAGTAGCTTCCATAACCTTTAAAAAGTGAGTAGTCACTATGACCATTATAAGTAGCCATTATGACCTGGGTAAACTGTGATTGTGTACCCTCTATAGACAGTGGAACTTGTTACTGAAAGTTTGGTTCTTGTTCCAGTGCCTAGTCAATAAAGATAAGAGAGTTTTGAAAGAAGGAAAAATAAGGTTTATTGCTTTACGTGCAATGGAGTAACAGAGAACTCCTGTCCCAAATGCTGTGATTCTGCCTATCAGGAAGAACAGTGAGTTTTTGAAGGAGTTATTCATTTAAAGGCTACAATCCAGGTCTTTTCTGTAGGCTACTGTGATTCACTTACTAGTTTTGGGGCAAGCCATTCTTTCGATTTTGTGCCATCCCTGAAATCTGAATTACTTGACTCCTCTGTTGGTTATGTGCTCAAATACAGATAACTTGGCCTTGGACAAGGAAAAGATAATCTTCTTCACTCAGGTTAGGAAGGGAAAGAGTGTGAAAAGGTAAAGAAAAACATGTCCATTTTAAAATAAGCCTCAGTGGAAGTGCAGTAAAATTATATTAAAATCATTAGTTGGAATACTATTACTTAATGATCTAAGCAGCCCAAATGACTTGATCAGTCCATGTGACTGGTGTGACTTGAGTAATCTCTATGACTTGAGTAGATTAAATGACCCAAAATATACTTTTCTATATTTTCAATTAAAAGTTTTCCTATATTGTTTTTCATATGTAATTCTTCAGTTCATTTTGAATTGATTTTTGAATATGTTATAGAGATGTAACTATTTTTATATGGATTTGTATTTTTATATGGATTATCATTTCTGATGTGGTCTTGTTTGTGCTAAGGTGAGTCAACAAGGTCCTCACTCTAACTCATGGTTTACTGTGAAAGACAACAAAAAATGACCCACCTGTTCTTCCTGCCCCTTCCCACATTTAAGGCAATGAACACCTTTATTTCCAGGATAGTTGGGTGGTAATGATAGGACATAGGTGCTTGGACCTTCTCTTATTGGGGCATTTTATTTACACTAACTTCATAAAGTTCTCATACCATTCTCTCTTTGCTAACATAGGAGAAATGTTTGACAGGATGCACTCTGTTCTCTGAGGTTTCATTAGAACTCATTTGTAAAGGATTTACATATACTGGGGAGTGGGGTGTGTGGTAGGAGTGTGGTGGAGGGCAGTTGTGACTGCCAGTCCAATTTCTTTATTGTTTTTGGCTTATTTATTATTCCAAAAATACTTTAAGTCCATTTTAATAATATTCAATGTATATTGGTTACTCTCTGCTATTCTTTCTACTTCATCTTGGTTTTTAATTACGACTTCATATTTTCACTAATGGTACTTTTATGTTTTTTCTTTACATTTTGCCATGTCATGATGATGCCCAGGACATCAAACATGCTAGATAAGCACATTGCCACTGAGAAACATCCCCAACCCTAGTATATTATATTTGTCAGTTTATTTCATAATTTTTGTTTTCTTATTTCTCTCTTTTCATTCCTTTATTCTGGATTCACTTCCTTTTGAGAGTAAGCATATGCTACTAATAAACTGTTTTTGTTGTTTATCTGAAAGCATTTGTTACTCTGTTTTGTCTTTACTGCTGAGGAGTACAGTACAGGTGGGAATCGAATCCCAGAAAAGTTGCTTTTCCCTCCTTCTTTGGGACAGCATCTCTTTATGTTCCCCAGGTTGACCTTGAACTACTGGGTTCAAGTAATCATCCTACCTCAGCTTCCCAAGTAGTTGGGATTTCAGGCACCAGGTATAAGAAAGGCAATTTAATTTTTGTGCATCTCACATTTAATTATTAGACCTATTGTGTGGTTATTTGGAAAAATGCTCATCCTCCTCTAGAATGACTTTTTCTTGTTTTGTTCTCTGTTGTATTTTCAGTCCTAGAACAATGCCATATACACAGTTTCTAATTCATTATTATCATACAAAATTATTATCAGTGGTTCAATGAACTTAGGATGGTTTAGGAATATCTTTGCTTTACTTTCATCTTCTGCCATTTCCTCTATTACCTAATTGAGTAAACTGCATTCTACTGCATATTTAATTCTGAAATTTAACCAAAAATTCAATTCTCATTTCCTGTTTTTTTCCAAAACACAAAAATCAATGTCTTTGTGAACATTGTCATTCATGATAGACTTGTGATGTCAATACTGACAAACAACAGGTGAAGGCCATGAAGACAGAGCTGTGTGGACAAGTCACCTTATAAGAGAAACTACCACACAGCTCACCACTTAAATAAAACCACTGATCTGATATGCAGTCTTGCAAGTCCAATTCTATCAAACATTTAGCTCTTTCCCTAAGATTAGATTGAATTATTTTAGATTTAATAATTAATGTCTAGTAATTGTAGCCATTCAACAATCAGAGCTCACTCTGTCTCAAATAACTCCAAAAGTGCCAATTTTTTTTATAAAACACTTAAACTATCTGTGCATTTTTGCAATTAAACCCCAAATATTCCTTTGCTCCTTGGGTATACCAGAAGTTACCCTGGCCTGGAATTAGTTGTGGTAGGTTGAAATCCTATTCTTTGTTATTTCCCAATTTAAACCTTCTTATTACTTATTATTTCCAAAATTAAACCTTCTTGCATAAAATTAATTTCTATCCCCCACACCTTTGCCATCTTTAAAGATAGCATTCTAATAAAATTAGTATGCTTTTCTACCTGGCTAACCACTTCACCAAAAACTAGTGACCATCATTGGTACTGAAGCTTAGAAGATAAGAAAAACTACCACAGTTAATGGGAAATGCTGACAATTTGTATTGGTTATATTTGAAATACATGTATTATGTAGAGACTTAGCAGTCTGCAGTAAAACAAATTTGTATGGATGCTTGTTATGGCAATTTGTTATGGCGATTGCTTGTGCCAGTTGTTTTTCAAACTATGTTTCTGTATTCACTGGATGATCATGCTTTTGTCTTTGTGGTTTGGATACAATTTTTAAAAATCACAGTGATAAACTCAGAAAAAGCACATTCTTATTAGAAATACTAGTTCTGAGATTCTATTGTTTATGAAATTTATATTGAAAATATAATCCCACAAAATGTTGATGTAATTTTGCCATCCATATTTGTGAAACAATTGAGCACAAGAAATCTAAGCATTCAAGTCTGTTTGAGAAGGATCAGTGTAAAACATGAGATGTGTGCAAATACATGGTTTAGCAAGTATAACTGTAGTAATAGGTTTAAAGATGTTTGAACTCAATGCAAGATAACTTTTCAAGATGTATTTTGCTCTATTTTCATCTTTAAGTTTTTTATGCACTAACAAATGTGAACTAATAAGTGATATATGTCAAATACATAAGTAAATTAGAGGAGGATCAATAGAGTAGAGGGAAGAGAATAGAGGGAGTGGGAGAGATAGAGAGAGAGAGAGAGATGGAAAGCTGAATACCAAAATGGAGTAAATAAAATCCCATGCTTGTTTGATTTTGTCCAAATGAACCCACTTACTATGTATGACTGTAATTCTCTAAGTAAAAAAGAAAGCAAAAGCAATATATAGCAGTTTTATTAGAACTCCACAGATAATAAAACAATTCCAGTTTATATCAATGCCATTGCATATTTCAAATAAAAATTCAATTAATTCCTGAAAAAGGTTGTTTTTAATTTAATTTATGAAATCAAAACAGTCACTAGAATTTTATTTAGTCAAAATTTAATCTGACATCACTCTGAATGCTAAGTTAATATTAGGTATCATATTCTATCAACTGAAACAGAAGCTGCAACTGTCAATGTCTATACACACACAGATGAACTCACACAGAGAGACACCCAACATAGACTGAATGAAATATAATTACAAAATTTTAGTTCTGTAGCTCTTGGGGAAAAAACCCCCAAAATTTCTGCATGATATTAGGTCCTTTTGCTCTTTGGAGCCATTATCAGTAGCATTGAAAAATATCTGCCCTTTGAAGAACTATTTTATAAATCAACCTAAAGATCTCAGTGTGGCATTTAACATTTTGAAAACAATATCCTATGTTTTAGTTGAAATTTACTCAAAGTCAGAAATTTTAATCAAATAATCAGTTAATGGGCAGTTAAAATATAATCCTTTAAGCTTTTAGCCCATTGAGATAATTCAGAACAAAGTTTGAAATATGAAAAAAAAAAACTAGTGGGATGACTTTTTCTTGCATAAATATTCATGAAAAAAGACACTGGAAGGGAGGGGCAGAAAGTACCTGCAAACATTAGGTTTTGAAATATTCTGTTCTCCAAGAGCAGACTCAGATGTCACCAACTGTAGTTTCCGTCTCAGGTCCCTAGGGGGCGCAAACAGCACAGGAAGTCACTGGATCCCCAGTGAAATTGCAGGCGGACAGGCGGGGGAGTTTGAAATAGAAGAGCGCGAGGGGCCTACCCAAGGGCAGAGTCACCTCTCTCCACCAATCCATGGCGGACTGCAGGGCGCAGTAGCGGCCCAGCAGCTTGTGCTGAGGCTCTGTGCTTGGGCCCTGGCAGCAGCGGTGTCCCCTTGAAGCGCCTGTGCGGGGTGCACGCTCTTTGTTATCAGTGAGAGCGGCCAGAAGTCAGGGCCGAGCGGTTGTCCCCAACAGTCTCCCCTGGACCATGGAGGACTCCAGACGCCCTCTTCAGTTATGCTGCCCCACTGCAGAGCTCATTCCCACTAGAGGGGCAGAGGCTGCGGCCTACCCCCCCCCCCGTGCTAGGGTTGCTCGGCTTTTTGTTTGACTGCAGCCTGGTGCCCCCTGAACTGGCGGGTCCAGAGCGACCCTGGTGCCGGCACTCTGGGGCCCAGTTCAGCACAGAAGACCCTTAGACCAGCACGCAGCAGTGGGCAAGGTTCAGCCCAGGCGACCTGGGATCTTGGACACTGCAGGACTCCAATTGCATTAGTTCCAAGTTCTGGACAAAGTAGGGGTAACTGGGAGATGGTGGAACTGGCCTGCTCGTGGGCCCAGGGGCGGTGGTGCCTCCTCAGTGGCCTAGGGTCGGTACAGGAGGGGGTGCCACCCAGGTGGCCTAGGATGGGCGCAGGCTGGGTGAGCTCCGGCTTGTGGGCCTGGCCCCGGGGCACAGTATCACAAACTTTGCGAGCGCAAGCACCTGGGTCCCCACCTTTCTCTTGGAGTCACCCAGTCGGGACTGCAAGTCACTAGGTCTGGAGGCTGTGAGTGGGTGATTCGGTGTGCCTTTAATTCTGGAGAATCTAGGAGAGGGAAACTGAGCTAGCTAGAGTGCACTGTGCTGCTGCTCTTTCTTCCTCAATCAAAGACAGGTGAAAACTTTAAAACTGCGACCCTGCCCTCCACTCCTTGAAGGAACATCAAAGACCAGTCCCATTACTCTGATTAAAGATGGGTTGATTAGTGTCTGAATCTCAGCATCACAGTCTTGTTAACTAAGAATGAGTGACATCCGTGGTGGACTTCAAGTGTCAAGTGCCAGTCACTAAACTGACCCTTTCAGGTCCTCTGCCCTGGGCTCTGTCCTCCATGCCTCCCAAGGACTGGTTCCTCACCCCAAGTGGGTGTTGTGCAATCCTTGAAGCAAAACTGTCAGCATCCACAGCTTTGCCACTCCACTGTTTCTCCCTCTATTGACTATTTAGAATACAGTAGTGATCTCTAAAATAGGGGAGAATGCTGATTTCAAATGACCTTTTTTAAATGGAGGTGCAATCTCTTGTGCAAGAGCTTTCCCTAATAAATCTGAATTTCCTGACTAAATCTTTATCAATCTTGCTAGTTGCATCTTTCATGGAAGACCCTCTTTGATAGGGGTCTTTAAAACACAGTAGTGAACTTGATTTGCTACTAACTACTTTACAAAGATTAGCTGAACTATTCATTACCTCTATCCTGAAATACTGGCACACTAGGAAACTGTGTACTCTGGGTTTGAAAGCAAAATTATTTTATCATTATTTAATATTCTTAAAAATCTTCCAGTTTTAAGTTGTACTAAAAACAAAGTACTGTAGCCATCTTTCTCATGCATCATCTTGATCTCGATATTCCCCTATGTAAATACCTTTGTGGCCAGTGCACTCCTTAAGCTATAGAGTGCATTTCTTAATCCAGTACTTAGAGGTTTCCATAAAATGTCCATAAACTATGTTTTCCAACAATTTCAAAATATTTCTCAATGCAAATATCCCCTTTTAGCTAAATGTACTTCAGAAAAACCTGGGTTTTTCCATCTTTGCTTTCTGTGTTCATATCCGTTCACCCATCCCAATTGTCTGCTCTGTTGCTCTAACTGGGGCCTATGCCTCATAACCTTCAAAACACAACTTTTCAAAACTACTTTCCTGAATACAACCTAGCCTCTGGTGCAATTTTTTCCTCTGACTGGTGACTTATTTTCTGAATTTATGTACTAAGTCATATACTCCTATTGTTGTCCTGAGCAATTTTATAAACTCTTGTTTTGTGTAACATATTTTTCTCTTTATAAAATTCCAGTAATAAGTGCATAACATAAAATTTTCCATTTTAATGAGTTTCAAGGGTAGTTTTCAGACCTTAAATAAGTTCACATCATTGTCCACCTATCTCTGTCTTCAGAACTTTTTTTTAAGCATATTAAGCAGGTTTAATTTAAAGGTAATAAGACAGACTTCTCCCGGGAGGAAGAAAGGGGCCATGGCTGATGTTCTAAAGTTCCAAGAAGTGAGCACACCCTGCATCTTTTCTAGGTTAAAGTGTCTTTTGTTCTCCATTCTCTCCCCCCTTATCTCTCCTTCCTTCCTATGTGACTAGGCCTGGTTTTGCATTAAGTGAGAAGCAATGGGCAGGGGGAGAGCCAAGGTGATTCAGGCAGGTAAGGGCCCAGGGGGCATTAATTGGCAGCTTCTTATTTGTAATCCTTGACAAAGGCGGGTACATTTGGTAATCAATGGTCTCTGGAGATCCTTGACATTACATTCTTCTAGGGTAGTCTACAACTCCAGAGGCCGATGGCTTCATGGCTTCATTTCCTCGATTTGACCTGATCCCCTATTTCTACACTAATTACCTGTCCTTAATTCTGGCTTCATTCTCCTCTTTTGCTTCAGGAACTCCTGAATGCTGTAAGGAAAAGGGGGAGCCAATCATTCTGGCTGCTTCAAAACTGGAAGGGGGCAGCAAGGGGCAAGCAGTTTGGGGTTCCCTTTTAAAAATCAGATCAATCATGGGGTTCAAGGTAGAAGTCTGTTGGGGAAGAGCAGGTTGTAAGGTCATCTGGAGGTGGGTGCTTCTATGACAGAAGAACAAAAAGGAATGAATACTGAAATGAGGTTAGTACGAAGTAAATGTAGTATGTAGAACATGCCAATGAATATCATGAAAATGACAGAAGTCAATAATCCCTCACCCAGAGGTCAAATAACTGAGAAATTGTTCCCATAATAAGGCCTAACAAAGGCTGGAGAGGACAAGGCCTGTATTTGGGGACTTTAACATTATTCAGGTTATCAGGAATGTAAACACAACATTTAATGCTTAATATCATTGATATCCCCAGAAAATATAGTTAAGCTACCTAATGTCATCTGCGGGGGCATCTGGAATTCCATCCAGTGCTTGACGAAGATCCGCTGGAGAATGATTGCAAAGGCTCATCCTAAAAGGAATTGCCAGATGTTTTGTTCCAAAGCCTGGTGTTTTCTCTGCTGTGTTTTTCTGATAATATATTACTCATTTCAGTCTGAATGGATTGCTTAAGGGGATGAGGGGAATACAACAAAAATTCCAGAAAATATTACCTAAAATCTGAAAAACAATGGTTCTTTACCACTAAAAAAGTTAAAAATAATTTTGCAACCGTGCAATGAGTCCCTGAAAGCCTCTGGAGAAAATAGTTATAGATCTGCCTTTGTCTCCAACAGGCTGGTTAAATTCTAATGATGGTGGCTGGGTAAAAAAAATAAGGTTTCACAACATTCCTTCCTTCCTACAAAGAATAGGTCACCCCTATAACAAACGTTGGCACACAATAACCATTGGGACCGCTGCCCTCCTGTAATCCTTAAGTCAGCAATTTAGATATTAACCAGTAGAGATGGTCACATGAGATTACTTGTCTATCGCTTTAACTGTGAGAATAATAAGAATAGTCTTAGGTCATATAGAGTTTAGATATTAAGGAAATAAACATTGTATTAGCTCATCAACGTAGTTAGATATTCTTAAAACAATTGTGATTAGGTAAGATAATCTGTAAGGTTGTTGTTTTCTGCCTATGCTTTGGAAACTTCTTTAATATTAACCCTAAGACTGCCATTATAGCCTGAAGAAAAATGTATATAAACCCAGCCTTCCCCAGAATAAAGTGGGATTGATTGCACCAGAACTAGAGTCTGTGTCTTTCGTTCTCCATCCATTGCCAACGTCATCTCCCCGCACCCCGTTTACCTGTATGGAACCTTTGGATTCCTGGTAGGGCTGGACCCCAGCAGTCATCTGATTTTTTAAAAATATCCCCTTATTGATATAATGTGTGTTTAATAGAGATCTCTATACTTCTGTTACTTAGGGCTAGATAACCATACTAGCAAACATAGATTAAGCCTACCTGTGTAAACTCTAACATTTCTGACTGGCAGTTTCTCTTGATAGTTATCAGGCACATTTGTCTAAGAATCTTCCACTTTGTAGCTTCCAATCTTTATTCTAGTGGGCTAACACAAGTATATATCTTAAGTTGCATTTAACTATTATTTCTTTTAAATGCCCAGGAATGGCTGTATTTTGGTTTTAACTGTTCTGCTGGGTGTCTAAGATCAAGCTGGTCAAACTGATTTGTTCCTGTCTTTTAAAGAGTCAGCTGAGTTCCCACAGGGGTCACTCATAGAGAACTTAAGAGCAGCTTCTTAGCTCCACCAGTGCCATTGGCTAGGCAGGGTCTCCTTGATGAGGTGGCTTCCTTTGGAAGCATCAAGAGATGTCTCCCTTTTTCCTTGACCCTCCTCTGCAGCAGGTGCACTGATTGACTTTACATCCTCTAGTGGCCTCATCAATCTCCTTGATCAGGAGGTTGTGTGACCTAGAGTTACAACACTCCTAAGAGAAGACCTCTTTTTCCCTGGGTTCAGGCTGACTGAGGGCAAAAGATCCAAATACTGGTCTATCTTGCCCTCTGTATTTAATCTCAATCTCTAAATTTAATTTTAATCATCCAACAAGCCAGTGTCACCATTCATAAAGTAAGAGTACTGGGCTTTAACTTCAATGTTTATAACTTTACAGTTATTTACCCTTTTATCTAACTGGAGTCTGTATTAGTACTGGAAGTTACCACTATCTGTTCTATAGGTGATGGCTTATTATCACAAGTTACCTAGGTTGTGTGTTCTTGAAGCAGCTACTTCTGCAAAACATTAACAGATAACTGTATTTGGTTCCTGTTCTGACTAATCCCCAGAGACTCAAAGTGAACACATGGTAATGCAAATCACACAACAAGGTTTTATTAAGCAATCTGGAGCCTGGACTGCAACCAGCCCCTCAGACTGATACAACAGCTGGGGAGGAGCAGCCCAGAGTGGTGAGAAAGCGCTCTATTTAAGATTTTTTTTTTTTTAGCATTCATACACAAGGACCTGTACATTATTGGTTAACATTCAGCCAGCTAAATATTTGTCCTTTTTTAGTTTGGTCCCTGCATTTTATTTGAATCTTATTGGGTTCCACCAAAACTGAATGGTTCTGGAGGGAGCAGGGAGGAGGGAATGAGTGAACTATGAGGGAGAGGGGTCAGGGCTATGTTCCCCTGTCCTTGATAGATGGGGTCTCCATACAGCTGCACATTCCTCAGATAGCTATCTCTGAACAGTCTTGAGAAGCCTGGGACCCAGCACATCCTCTTTGACCTGTATTGGCCCTCAAGGGTACCGCTGTGACTGCCAGCATCCTCAGTGTTTGCGTGCCCTTTTCCTGGGGAGGGCAGTTTTACAGGTCAGTTCACGAAATACTCATTTATACAAGATGACTGTACAGATGGCACCCCATTCTCAACAACAGTTTTACTAAATGAAATTAGCAAGAGTAAAACTATATATTCAACATGTGTAATAGTCATTTTAAATTTTGACTGAGCTATACATTATATCCCCTGTTTGAGATCACAGTAATTTTACAACAAAAACCAATCTTTTGAATATAACTTTAAAGAAGTTGGAGTCTGTCTTATTTTGGAGCGATTCTACATGCAGTAAGGTGGGAGGCAGAGCCTTATCTCAGGTAAGGCGTGGCTCTTTACAAATCTTAAGGGTGCTGATTCTGATGTTGATCTTTGCTTCTTTCTTAAATGTCATAGTCCACCTATCTCTGTCTTCAGAACTTTTATCTTTCTGGCAAAACTGAAACTCTATACCCATTAGACAACTTCCTATTCCATCCCTTTGTGCAGTTCCTGAAAATTACAATTTTTTTTCTCCAAAATTTACTGTGCACCCCATAGGAAAGGAATTACACAGTATTTTTTGTAGCTGACTTATTTCAATTATTTTCCTTAGTATACTATCTTCAGGGTTCATCCTTGTTACAGATTATGTCCTGAGGACTTTCAGATATTTAATAGTTTGTTTATCAATTCATCTATCAAAGGGCATTGGAGTTGTTTCTGTATTTTAACTTCTGTAAACAATGCCATGAATGTGAGCTTACACATATCTGTTCAAGATTGTGCTTTCACTTCTTCTGGGTCTAGATCTGGGAATGGAATTTCTGGATCACATAGCAATTCTGTTTTTAACTTTTTGAGAAACCACTGTACAGTTTTCCATTTCAATCATATCATTTTATTTTATGTATAATATTTTAATATTTAAAATTAGATTTTACATAATTTTTTATGTTTGCTAGATTGTGAGATTTTAATGGAAGGATTGTATCTTAAACTCCTTTGTTTTCACCCAACTCCTAGATGATAGTGTCTCTACATTGAGCCTCCCTATTTTTCTTCTCTTACAAATACACACACACACCACCCTGCATCTGCATATTGTCTCTTCTTCCTGAATTAGAAAGTGTTGAATTATTTGTTTCCCTTTATCCCTGTTACCTTATGCCTTAGCTCATACCCCCATCATCTCCCAAATTACCACAACAATTTCCTTATTTGTTGGTCCTCTTTCCTGTCTTTCCCCTTTCAGCACTTAAGTATTTATAATTTCCATCATTTTAATTTCAGTTGAAATAAAATATCTAATGAATGTAAAATGTTTTTTAAGGCACTTTCTTAGTAATGCTTATATATATGTGCATAAGAATAATTTACATGAACTGTACAAATTTCTATGTATATTTATTTTTTATAATTCAGGAACTCCATCTCAGGAAACTTGGGCAAGTATTTCTTCAAATGATGAATTCAAGAACTATAAATTTCCAAAATATAAACCAAATCCTCTAATTAGACTTGCACCAAGCTATTATTTTAAATGAAAAGGGGAGAAATTATATAATCCTTTTTAATTTCTTCAAGTATTTGTCACAATAAAATTTCCATACAAATAATAATACATACAATTCTTAAATATTTTGGGACCTAATGTAATTAAATTCCTCCCTTCCTTTGTCATATTAATTTTATAATTCAGTAAGAAAAATAAAAGTATGAAGTAGCATTGAGCTGTAAATACAATGAGTGTAGAACTTATGCATTAAAATTTTAGAGTCTATCTAGAAAGCTCCTTTTCCCAGGAAAAAAAAGCATTGATTAATTCCTTATTTGGTACCATAAAGATCATGATACATTTTCATTTTGCTTTCCACAGAATTATTCTCTATTTACTCACAAAACACCTAAATGTTATAAGAAAAATTTTTACTCTGATGCTTACATCAGATGACCCACATATATTTTCTTCAGCATTACTGAGGTAATTTCTATTTGAAGAATATAAACTGTGACTCCACAGCCAAATGTAACATCCTGAATGTCAGCAGTTCAGTTGAAGTTTCTTCTCACAGCTACATCCATATCAGTCCAAAACTCCCAGTAAAATTGGTCTGAATATTTTGGCTTGTATAATGCATTATATTTGCAGTAATATAAAATAACTTCTTGACTATTTTTCATTAAAATTTTTAAGTCACCAAAATATCAAATTAAGGACATTGTCTATTTTAATTAAAAAATTCACATTGCTTACGACATAACACACTTCTTGTACTTCCATTTCTTCTCAAACTGTGATGTGCTGACAGATCTGACTTCATGAGAATGTTATAGGCCAGACTCTAAGGGAAATGACTAAACACACTCCATTTTGCTCTGAGACTCCATGTTATGTAGGAAATAAGTTTCTCCCATGGGAACAGCCCGCCTCTGTACCCATCATAAGTTACTTGGTGTGATATGTTTAATAAAATACAATGGGAACTCCTATGTAGTAAAGAATTGCTCTCTTTTCATTCCTATTGCTCCTAAACAATGTACCATATGAACAGTGATTGTGTGGATGTTAGTAACCATTCTTTAGTTTGTACCTAGGTAAGGGTCATTTTGACCCACTTCCACCTCTGTTGATGATCTCATGATGTTAGTTTGTAATTTTGAATCATAGCAACAGACACTTATGATTGATGTGATTTTTGGTATAATAGCACCTACAACCCTGTGGTTGGAGCTGTTCTCTCAATAGTCATTTTTTGGGACAGTTTTTGAGACAGCTGGTCAGCTTATTAAAGACTCTCAAATTTGGACTTCTCAGTGGTGATCAGTCTGTTCTTAAGTTGTGCACCATAACAAAACTAGGAAATAATAGCAAAACATTTCTGATACCAGAAATATTTTTAAATATTTGTATGTACTGATATTCTTATTGTTAGTATAAAACTTTATATTCTCAGCTAGACATTCTAAGAAAGATAGCCATGTATGCTGACATTTTTTGGTCTCTCCAAAGTAGTATAATTCATAATTTCCTATATTATTTTTATAGATATATATATGTCATTGCCTATGGTAATGTTCAGTGTAGAAGGCTGAAGGCCTGTGAAGCAGATTGTTCATGAACTTAGCTCCAAGCACATCAGTTCCTAGGGTCCTCTGGATTTGTACCAGAATGGAAAAGTGCTGAAGACTGGAAGACTCTGGAGAATGTCTAGGTTTGCAGGATTCCCCAGACCCACTTAGAACACTCAGGGGAGAATATTTCTCTGCTTGTAATGGTACTTTTGTCAGTGAAAGTCAGTGAAAGATAGAACCTCTGATTTCTCAACCATAGAAAATCCCATTAAAATAATCCCTACCTCCACTATTCCCAGTTATGTTAATTTCATAACTACAATTAACATTCTTTATTAACTTTTGGCTTGGTTGTCTTGATTAATGAAGTTGTAGAAAGTTATGCACATTTAAATTGAGCTTAGTACCTTCTAGTACCCATTCCTATAAAATTTTATTGAATGACTTGTGTCTTTGCTTACCTTGAATCACACTGAGATATTTTGGGGTCCCTTGTCTTTGTTTTTACCCATATGATAGGAAAATGATGCTTTCGTGCATTTGCCTTCATTTCAATACTGTGAAAGTTGATGTAGTCATTAAGCTCTTCTTCTTATGGAGGTCACTTAATTTTGAGACAGAATGATGACTCAAATTCAACAGCTTTAATATTTTTCTTGAACATTTAAAATTTGGATTGAAGTTATTTATTGTCTCTTCCTAAGGCAATGACAAGATAAGCCTCTTTAGACTAAAATAGTTTTGAGTCTCTTTGAACTCAACAAGAGTATCTGTTTTAGGTTACTTAAATTTAGCAAACAAAAACACTTAGGAAATAGTTTTAGCTGAACAGTTTCTATCAGCTAAGATGAAAATTGTCACATTTTTTATTATTATATCTAGGTTAGACTGTGAAGGAATTGAGTTGTTAACAAAATTTCTACAGGTAAATCACATCTTTGTAATTCTTAAATGTCATTATGCCTCAGTTTCCTCATATGTACAATGATAATTATTATTTATGGTAGTTTCTAGAATATTTCAGGAACATGCTTAAGTTAAACATATATATATATATGCAAACATATAATGTATAATACATAATACAACATGTTATATTTATTACATAGTTTCTCTTAATGATCTGGATCTCTCATTGTGACCAAGAAGAGCTGCTGTCATTTATCAACTTTGTCAAGGCCATGTTCTCCAAATTTTTTATCTCTTATGTTCTCTTTTTACTTATAGTTAACTGCCTTTCATGTTACCGCAGCTCCAAATACCACTCACGTTTCCTCTAAAGCAAGAATTGGAAGGAAAAGGGTGGTTCCAGCCACATTTACCTTCTTATATTTTGAGAGCAAGGATTTATATAGAAATCCCTGAAAGGTTCTTCCCAAGTCTCATTGGCCAGCACATTAATTGTAAGAGAGGCTGGAAATTGGGAGCAGGATTGTGGCAATTAACCTGAACTTAGAAACAGTGCATTGCCCCCAGTCCTTGGTGATTCATGATGAAAAGTAAAAGCAAAGGTTGAATATTTTAATTTTCATCACTTCAGAAAATAGAGGAATCTAAAGTTTTACTTGAGGTCTAGACTTATCTTGAATATGTGGAACTGAGATATAATTATTACTGTATAATTTCAACTGCAAATCAAATTCAAGTATATCTGGAGTACTCCAAATCAGTACTTAAAATAGTAGTCATATTAAAAAACCAAGTTTTTAAAAAAAACTCTAAATACTGATTTGTCCTTTGCCAACTTTTTAGAGTAACTGAGCGTAAAAGTTAAGGAAGAAGTTCTTTGCTTTTTTACAGTTTGAATCTGAGAAAAGTATTTCAGCAGAAGAGGCCATGAAGTATGCATACATTCAAAATCTGGGTCCAAGAATACCTGCTTTACCAGAAAGTAAGAAAATACAAAGTTTCCCCTTTTTGCATTAATTTGTCTAGTATTGGGGAATAAAATGGATTAGAGGTTTAGAAAGAAAGGGTTGCTGATTTTAAATCTGAAACATAGGTCATTTTCAAAAGTAGATCAAATTTTTTTAAAAGAAGGAATCCCACTGTACAGTTTTTCAAATCAGAAATAATTTTCCATTCTGTATAAATTTTTTAATATATATAAGAAACTGTAAGAAATGAATAATATGTTTTATATATATATATATACCACTGTTTCTTTATCCATTCATCATTTGAAGGGTATCTAGGTAGGTTCCACAATCTGGCAATTGTGAATTGAGCAGCTATGGATATTGTTGTGGCTGTCTCTGTAGTATGGTGATTTTAAGTCCTTTGGGTATAGGCCAAGGAGTGGGATAGCTGAGTCAAATGGTGGTTTTATTCCAAGTTTTCTAAGTAATCTCCACACTCTTTCCACAGTGACTGAACTAGTTTGCAACCCCACCAGCAATGTATGAGTACACCTTTTTCCCCACATTCTCTCAAACACCTATTGTTGCTTGTGTTCTTGAAAATCGCCATTCTAATTGGGGTGAGATGGAATCTTAGGGTAGTTTTGATTTGCATTTATCTTATTACTAAAGATGGTGAACACTTTTTCATATATTTGTTGACTTCTTGAAGATCTTCTGTGAAGTGTCTGTTCATATTCTTAGCCCATTTGTTGATTGGGTTATTTGTATTATTCATGTAGAGTTTTTTGAGTTTTTTATATTTTCTGGAAATTAGTGCTTTATCTGAAGTACGAGTGGCAAAGATTTTCTCCCACTCTGTAAGCTCTCTCTTCACATTACTGATAGTTTCCTTTGCTGAGAGAAAGCTATTTAGTTTGAATCTTTCCCAGTTATTGATTCTTGCTTTTATTTCTTGTGCTATGGGAGTCCTGTTAAGAAAGTCTGATCCTAAGTCAAAATGTTGAAGATTTGGACCTACTTTTTCTTCTATAAGATGCAGGGTCTCTGGTCTAATTTTAAGGTATTTGATCCTTTGGGAGTTTATTTTTGTGCAGGGTGAGAGATAGGGATTTAGTTTTATTCTGTTGCATATGGATTTCCAGTTTTCCCAGCACCATTTATTGAAGAGGCAATCTTTTCTCCATTGCATGTTTTTGGCACTGTTGTCTAGTATGAGAAAATTTTATTTATTTGGGTTTCTGTCCGTGTCCTCTGTTCTTTGCAGTTCATCCACCTGTCTATTTTGGTGTCAATATCTTGCCATTTTTGTACTAATATTTTGTAGTATATTTGAAGTTATTTTATTGTGATAACCCCTGCTTCACTCATCCTGCTAAGGATTACTTTAGCTATTCTGTATTTCTTAATTTTACAGATAAATTTCATGATTGCTTGCTCTATTTCTGTAAGGTAAGTCATTGGGAATTTAATTGTAATTGCATTGAATCTGTGTAGCACTTTTGGTAGTATGGCCATTTTGACAATGTTTGTTCTGCCTATCCAAGAACTTGGGGAATCTTTCCATCTTCTAAGCTTTTCTTTAATTTCTTTCTTTAGTGTTCTGTAGTTCTCTTTGTAGAAGTCTTTCACCTCTTTTGTTAGATTGATTCCCAAGTGTACATTTTTTTCAAAGCTATTATGAATGGGGTAATTTTCCTAACTTCTCTTTCTGAAGATTCATCACTTATATTTAAAAATTCATTAGATTTATGAGTACTGATCTTATATCCTGCTACTTTACTGAATTCACTTATGAGTTCTAAAAGTTTTCTGGTGGAATTTCCTCGTCCCTCTAAATTTATAATCATTCATCAGCAAATAGGGATAATTTGAGTTCTTCTTTTCCTATTCTCTTCCCTTTAATTTGCTTCATCTGTCTAATTGCTCTGGCTAGAGTTTCAAGAATGATGTTGAAGAGAAGTGGTGAAAGAGGGCATCCCTGCCTTGCTCCAGTTTTTAGGGAAAATGCTTTCAGTTTTTCAACATTTAGAATGATATTGGTCATGGGCTTAGCATAGATGGCCTTTATAACGCTAAGGAGTTTTCCCACTAAACCTATTTTTCCTAGTGTTTTGAGCATGAAGAGTTGCTGTATTTTATCAAATGCTTTTCTGCATCTATCAAAATAATCATGTGATTTTTGACTTTAAGTCCATTGATATGGTGAATTATATTTTTTGATTTCTGGATGTTGAACCAACCTTGCATCCCTGGGATAAAACCCTCTTGATCATGGTGCACTACCTTTTTAATATATTTTTGTATGCAATTTGCTAAGATTTTGTTGAGAATTTTTGCATCAATGTTCATTATGGATATTCGTCTGAAATTTTCTTTCCTTGATGTGTCTCTGTCTGGTTTAGGTATCAGGTTGATATTGGTTTCATAGAATGAGCTTGGGAGGGTTCTCTCCTCTTCTATTTCATGAAATACTTTGAGAATTATTGGAATCAGCTCTTCTTTAAAAGTTCTGTAGAACTCAGCTAGGAACCCATGTGGTCCCGGACTTTTCTTTTTTGGTAGGCTTTTGATGATTTCTTCTAATTCTTTACTTGAAATTGATCTATTTAAATTGTGTATGTCCTGCTTCAGTTTAGTAATTCGTATGGCTTTAGAAACCTGTTGATGTCTTCAAGATTTTCTGTTTTACTGGAGCATAGATTTTCAAAATAGCTTCTAATTATGTTTTGTATTTCTCTTCTGTCTGTTTTGATATTTCCTTGTTCATTCTGAATTTTAGTAATTTGAGTATTCTCTCTCCTTCTCTTTGTTAGTGTGGCTAAGGGTTTATCAATCTTGCTTATTTTTCCAAAGAACCAACTATTTTTTTTTTGTAAATATTTTTGATTGTTTCTTTTGTTTAATTTTTATTGATTTCAGTTCGGATTTTAAGTATTTCCTGTCTTCTATTTTTTGGGTGTTGCTCTGTTCTTTTTCTAATACTTTGAGCTGTAGTGTTAGGTCATTTATTTGTTGATCTCTTTTTTTATTGAATGCACTCCAGGAAATAAATTTCCCTCTAAGTAGTGCTTTCATAGTATCTAGTAGTGAAACTCTGGGATACTGCAGATTTCTTCTATTGACTAATATTGTCTCTGTAGATTTCCAGTAACTCCCCTCTTAGGCTTCAGTAGCCTGAAGTCTTGGAGGAACTTTATAATGTGGTGTGCTCTACTAGGAAGCTGCCCCTTTAGGGGTAGTAGCATTTAGGTGGGGTATATTCCCTGTCAGTGAGCAGAGGTGCCTCCACTTATTGACTGATGGTCAGTCAAAGAGGGACTAGACTGCAGACTCGGGCATGTATGATCTGGGCCTGTGTCTCTGGTTCTAGTCCCCTGGTGGGAAAGCCTCACCCACCAGGGAAGACTCACCCAGTGGGGAAGTTTCACTGGGCCGTTCTCCTCTGAGAAGTTCCCTTTAGTCCAGAACTACCACCTGTACTGGGAAGCCCTCCTCTTCGATCTTCTCAGGGGTCCTGATCTACCACCTGGGATGGGGAGTCTCTCCCTGTGAGATACTCCCTCTCTGAATGCCCCTCCTCTGCTATGTTCCCTGGGGACCAGAGCTACCACTTGGGCCTTGGACTCACTCTGCATGGAAGCCTCTCACTGTGCGTCCCTCGTCTGCAATGCTCCTGGTTGACTGGCTTCTCAGCTCCATCAGGGGAGTCTTACTGGGCCACTCTACTCCATGAAATATCCTGCTTTTTGGGACTACTCCACCATCTGAGGAGCCTGACCAGTGGGAGAGATTCACCTGGTGACTCTGAATTGGTACTGAGTCTCTCAATACCTCCTCTTTTTGACTCCTGGGTCTATCAAAGACCTTAAAGCCTCCTGTAGGTGTCTCAGAAAGGGAGCTGCCCTTCCAATGATGATGGCCATGACCTCAGGAATAATTCAAAATGCCTGCAAGAGCCTATAAAGAAGCCTCTGGGTACCTCCACGATGCAGGCGTGCTGTCTCCTCTGTTGGCTTGCTCCGTTATGGAGACAGACCTCAGCATTGAGGTCGGACAGGGTCGCTCTCTGATGGTGTCTGTCTTTGGCCTGGTGGTTGGACGGGTTGGCTGCCCTCTGCCTAGCTTCGCAATGCAGGCAGTTGGGTGCCCGCTGGCTACCTCCGAGACGCAGGTTGCCTGACTCACCCACCAGCTCGCTCCGTGACTGCGACCGACCAGTGATTGACAACAATAATTGTGGCTTGGATTATTGATAATTCCCATTCTGATTGGAGTGAAATTAAATCTTAGAGTAGATTTTATTTGCATTTCTCTAATTTCTAGAGATATTGAACATTTTTTCATATATATGTTGAGTGATTGTATATCTTCTCCTGTGAAGTGTCTGTTCAGTTCCTTAGTCCATTAATTGGGTTATTCATTTTTTTGGTGTTAAGTTTTTTTAGTTTTTTAAATGGCCTAGAGATTAATGATTTTTCCAAGGTGCATGTGGTAAAGATTTTCCCTTAATCTCTAGACTCTCTCTTCAAATTATTGATTGTTACTTTTGCTGAAAATAAGCTAATTAGATTGAGATTATTCCATTTATTGATTCCTGATTTACCTTGTGCTTTAGGGGTCTTGTTAAGGAAATCATATCCTTGACCAACATGGTAAAGATTTGGGCTGACTTTTTCTTCTAGTAGCCCCAAAATCTTTGATGCACAGTGAGTTGAGTTTCATGCAGGTTGAGAAATAGGGCTTAATCTTATTTTGTTACATATGGCTTTCCAGTTTTCCCAGCACCATTAGTTTAATGAGGTATCTTTTCTCAGTGAATATTTTTGGTGCCTTTACCTAACATGAGATACCTGTTCTATGTGGGTTTATCTCTGTGTCTTCTATTCTGTACCATTGGTCTATATGTCTGTCATGGTGAAAATATCATGTTGGTTTAAACACTATGGCTCTGTAGTATATTGTTTGAGATCTGGTATCGTGATGCTCACTGTTTCACTTTTCTTGCTAAGATTTGCTTTGACTCTTCTGTGTCTCTTAATATTCCAAGAGAATTTCATGATTGCTTTTTCTAGTTCTATGAAGAACACTATTGGGATTTTAGTAGAAATTGCATTAAATTTGTATAATGATTTTGATAGTATGGCTATTTTGATGATATTAATTCTGTCTATCCAGAAACATGGCAGGTCTTTCCATCTTCTAAGGTCTTCTTCAATTTCTTTCTTTACTGCTCTGTAGTTTTGATTATAGAGGTCTTTCACCTCTAGTTAGTTTGATTCCCAATTATTCTTTTTAGGTGACTGGAAATGTGGTATTGTTTTTATTTCTCTTTCAATGAATTCATTATGGATGTATAGTAATGTGTTTGATTTATGGGCATTGAGTTTATATCCTGCTGCTTTTCTGAATCCATTTATTCTGAAAGTTCTTTCATGGAATTTTTTGATCTTTCAAATATAGAATCAAGTCATTGGAAATGGTGATAGCTTGTTTTCTTCTTTACCTAGTTGCATACCTTGAAATTTTTTCTTCTATTTTTTCTGGCTAGAATTTCAAGAACAATGTTGAGTAAAAGTGGTGAAAGAAGGCATTCTTGTCTTGTTCCAGGTTTTAGAGGGAAAGCTCTCAATTTTTCTCCGTTTAGAATTATGTTAGTTTTGGGTTTAGCATATATGCCTTTTATGATGTTGAGGTAGGTTCTTACTATCCCTAGTTTTTCTACTGTTTTGAACATAAAGGAGTGTTGTATTGTCAAATGCTATTTCTACAGCTAATGTGATAAATGTATGATTCTTGTTTTTAATTCTATTGACATGATAAATTATATTTTCAGATTTCAATATGCTGAACCAACCCTGCATCCCTTGGATGTACTGAACTTGATTGTGGTGCACCATCAATCAAGTTGCCAGATTTTGAGATTTTTGCATCTATGTTCATCAGGGATATTTTTCTGAAGTTTTCTTTCTTTGATGTGTCTTTGTCTCATTTTGGTATTGGGGTGATAGTAGCCTCATATAATTAACTTGGAAGGGTTTGCTTTCTATTTCATGGAATAATTTGAGGTGTTTTGGTGTTCAAAGATATTGAAGGACTCAAATGAGAATCTGTCTGGTCTTGGATTTTTCTAAATTGGTAGGCTATTAATGGTGCTTTTCATTTCATTACTTAATATTTTTTGTTGAAATCATGTATGACCTCCTGATTCAGTATAGCTAGGTCATATGACTCTAGAAATTTGTCAATGTCTTCAGTATTTTGTATTTTATTGGATTATAAATTTTCAAAGTAGTTTTAAATTATCTTCTGTATATCAGTTTTGTCCATTTTGATATTTTCTTTTTCATCACATATTTTAGTAATTTGGGTGCCCTTTCTTTTACTCTTTGTAGTGCCACTACGTATTTACCAATTTTATTGATTTTTTTTCAAAAACTAAACTTTTGTGTTTTGTCAAGTTTTTCATGTTTCTTTTGTTTCAATTTCATTGACTTTACCACTGATTTTAAGTATTTCCTGTCTTCTACTCTTTTTGGTATTGATTTTTTCTTTTCCTAGAGTTTTCAGATGTAATGTTGTCATTTATTTGTTGACTTTTTATTCATTAATTAATAACTCATTGTAATATATTTTCCTCTTAGTATGGCATTCATAATGTACCAGAAATTCTGGTATGTTGAATCATTGTTCTAATTTACCTCTAGATATTTCATCCTTGGTTTTTTTCTACTATCCATTCATCATTCAATTGTGTATTATTTAGTTTCCATGTGTTAGAAATAATTTTATTTTATGTTTTATAATTGATTTCTAATTTCAGACCATTATGATATGATAGAATGTTGTGTATTATCTCCATTTTTTTGTTGCTGTTGTACTGGGGATCGAACTCAGGACCTTGTGCTTGTGAGGCAGGCACTCTACCAGCTGAGCTATCTCCCCAGCCCTCCAATTTTGTATTAATTAAGAGTTGCTCTGTGGCATAAAATATGGTCTATCTTAGAAAAGGATCAATGTGCTGCCGAAAAAAAAGTATATTCACCCATTGATGAATGAAATATTATATTAACTGCTAAATCTAAATTATTGAGTGTATTATTTATTTCTATGATTTCTTTATTAAGTTATTGTTTAGAAGATGTGTCAAGTATTGAAAGAGGTGTGTTGAAGTCACCCAGTATTAATGTGTTGTGGCCTACTTGATTCTTGAAATTGAGAAAGGATTTTTTTTTTTTTTTGCTTTTTTTCTGTTGTACATAGATGCTCTATTGTTTGGAGCATAAATATTTATAAATATTTACAATTGTTATGTCTTCCTGTTTTATAATTCCCTTTAGTAGAATGAAATGAACTTCTTTATCCTATCTGATTAACATGGGCTTGGAGTACACTTTATCTGGGATAAGGATTGAAATCTCTGCTTGCTTATGTAATCCACATGAGTGACTTTTTTTCTTATCCTTTCACCTTCAGTCTAACGATAACTTTGCCTATGAGGTGAGTCTCTTGGAGAAAGCATATTGTTGGGTCTTATTTTTTAATCCAATCTGCCCATGTGTTTGATTAGTTAGTTTAGGTCATTAATATTCAATGTTATTACTGAGATATGACTTTCTTCCCAGTCATTTTGGTTAATTTCTGGCTTTTAATTTGATTTAGTTTTTCTTTTGACTATTCATTTAGTGACACTTTTGCTTCAGGGAACTCTAGTCTTCCTTTCCTGCATTTTAAGGATCACTCCATCTTGAGAAAAAGGAAACTGAAAGCAATAATATCTGGACACCTCAGGCACTTGGTAATCTCCCTCAGTGTGCACACCAAGACCCTTGATTCAACACATCTGGTTCCACTCTGTGGGAATATCTAGTCCCTTTTTGTGGGGATATCTGTGGTTCCATTGGTGTAGAAGTCATGTTTAAGTGGTAGTTGGGAACTTGAAATTTCTCTCATCTGGTCTGTCTGTTTTAAAGGTTTCCCTCTGTTGGTCATGGTTTGGGGATCCTCTTTGTCTGTCTCTAGAATTTTTTTGTTTGCTTTTTATTCTGGTCCCTTAAGACATGGGAAATACTGTGTTGATTCTATAGATTGTTTCTTGGAAAAGATCTTGGCTGAATGGGTCACCTATAGGTATAAACCTATAAAACCAGTAAAAAACCTGTGTGAACCAGTAAAAAAAGATGACATTTTACTGTGACAGTGTGCTCTTTGAATGGTTTTCTATAATATTACAATCTTGCACTTGGGATTTGTTCTGTCCAAGGTAAAATAAAATATTATGTATATACAGGCATGTTTGCAGTTATGTAATAAATATTAACAGACAGAAACTAAGTTGAAAGTTAAAAGGTGCTCCCTCTAATGTGTGAGTATAGCAGGACAAAAAAGTAGGATTTATTTATTTTTCTTTCCAAATCAGTGCTAACAGTCTGAGTACTACTTCTCAGTCTTGCCCCAGGCAACTGCAAATCATATTTCTGTGAGTCAGGGACACAGTCCTGATATAAAGGAGGAAAAATAAAATCATAGGAAATCTGTCTGGTCTGTAGAGAAATAGGCAAGGAGGATGTAGCCTCTGCCCAACTTTCCAGACACCCTTTGCACATGAGAATAAAACCAGAGTTTGAGAATAAGACTTAGTTTTCAGCTTCTGCAGATGAATGAATCTATATAAACAATACACCTCACTGATTTTCTTTCTGGGTTCTTGCCCCTTGGATTTGAAGAATGAAACTCATGGATGGTGGCAGAGGACAAAAACAAAAGAAATATAATTAGTTTTGAATGAAAGGAAAGAAAGAAGAATCTCCCTGTGACGTGAGGGGGAAACATTTGGAAAGTTTCTCCACTTGAGTATACTAGATCAGAAATTAGGCTTTGACAAAGACACAAAGATGCTTGTCAGAGTTCATGCTCAATAGATATTAAAAGTGTAAAGGTTGATTTTTGGAATGTATTCTGTACAGTTGTTGGGAAGGTACCATGGATGTTGACTTGACCCATAACTTTATATTTGGCTGTGTACTTTTATTTCTTAAATCTGGATTTTTGTAACTTCCACTTGGGTCCAACCCCCATTTTAATTTTCTTGCCACTCTGGGTCAAAGAAGTGGACTGGAATTCTTAATCTCACAAAATTGCCTTTACATTTAAATAAAACCTATCTGGGGCCCATTATATTCTTTGATGATTAACTAAACTGTCTTAATGGGGATGGAAGATGAAAACTGCCAATCACAAAAAGTGAAACAATGGTTTCTAATATTATTAGATTATATTGTGAGGACAAAACTGTCTCCTGTTATTCAGATCTGCCTTATTCGATCAGGGGCAATTCTGGAAGCAAGCCTTCCCTCTTGCCCACAGAGCTAAAATACAAAGGTCTCTCTGAGTCCCCATGTATTCAAACACCTGTCATTTGGCCTGCTGATTTCTGAAGAAAGAGATTCCTAATAATTTCTGTGACCTTCCCTAGACAGTACCTTTATATGCAAAAGTATGTAAAGAGAGTCTCTGGGTACAATTAACAATGGGGAACTCACTAAAAGTTGATGGCATTATGATAATGGTAAGGGAAACTGGTCAAACAATAACCTGTGTTACAACCACTTGAGTGTAAGTTGGGAAAAAAAAAATTTAAGGCACAGATTTTAAATATGCCAAACTGTCTAATCCCTTTGCTGGGATAAATTTTGTTGTGTAAATTAAAGGTAGAGATAACATACTCACACCAAAATTAAAAATTTCAAGTGCAAGTATCTTCCAGGAAAAGAAAACAGAACATGCTCTGCTGGAGGTCTACTAGAAGTGAGAAAGGCCTTTTAAGAAAAAGTCACCCTGGGAAAAGTTATCAATGTTTTTTAACCAAGATTAGTTTTAGGGGGGAATAACTTGCCCCAGGGGGAAAAATAGCAGCTCAATTTATAATAGCTAGATTGTGGAACCAACCTATATGCCCTTCAACAGAAGAATGGATAAAGAAACTGTGGTATATATACACAATGGAATATGATGATACATAATGGGGGTGATGGGGTGGTAGGTGAGAGAAGAATGGAGGAACTTTAGATTACGTAGAGGAAAATGAGAGGGAGGGGGTATAAAAATGGTGGAATGAGACAGACATCGTTACCCTATGTACATGTATGATGGCACAAATGGTATAAATCTACATTGTGCAAAACCATAGAAACAAAAATAGTTGCCCCATTTGTGTACAATGAATCATAATGGTGTCTGTGAAAATAAAATAATAATAATAAAAGAAGAGGCACTCATTCTCTTCTGGAAAATTTTTTAAAATTGTAAAATGAGTCTACTTTGCCAGATATCCTACTCTGCCTCTTTTGCCTGTTAAAAATCCTCACACTAATGAATACCAATTTGTGCAAGATGTGACAGCTATGAAATATTAAAGTATGATGTCAATTGCTTTTAGGATTTTTCTTTGTCAGAGAAGCAGATGACTTAAAATCTTGACCAGGCTTGATTTTCATGAATAACCTAAATATACATGACTAGAAATATGTATAAGTCTGAAACTAAATATATTTTTGTGAGCCTTGTCTAAATATTCTATAAAATTTTAAAGATAAAAGTTTATGTAGATTTAACAGTAAGTGCTATCTTTTATACCTTACACCTGGCATAGGGCAACAATGCCATTTATAAAACTTACCTGTATCTGTCTGCTTTGATTAAGTCTAATTTGAATTATTAACACTGTTCCCTAAATGTATAAGAGATTTAAGGTTATCACTTATTTATACTAGTACTGCTAAACTCTGCAAGGCTGTAAATATTTGTGGATTCTGAATTTTACTGTGAAAATTAAACCTAACTAATTTAAGGACAACTATATAATGGTGATAATATTTGTAATGTATAAAGTCACTCTCCTGCCCACCAGGTACAATCATTTTGCCCGCCTCCCCACCACCTGTCAATCTGTGCACTGGCTGCCTCTTACATTACAGGAATTTCCGGCTTGCGCTGCCACCATCTTCCTGCCTCCCACATTACATCCTAACGTGCTACTGGTTCATCAGTCAACCTGCAAGAATTCTCCTCCACGATTGGTTCCTTCTAGCCCACGAGATTCCAATATCTGGGAGAAGCCATATGCCATCTTTCTCTTTTTTCCCTTCTTTTTGCCCCGAGTGGACATGAATTGTCCACATAAATAAAGTCTTTTGCATGAGATCTTGTGTCTGCTGAGCATTTTTTCTGGGAGCTATCGTCGAGCCACAACTGAGCCAGTGACCCCTAACAATATTAGTTCTTTGTATATTAAGAATACATATGTTCTTCTAAGATATACATTATAAATATAAAGATTGGAAGAGTACTTTACTAAGCTGGTGTTCTCCAAACTAAATTTTTCTAAATTGGTAATTTTAAATCATATAGAAATAAAAAAATAAATTGGAAATTTATATCATTTAATACTCTATAACTGAATCTGTTATCAATAAGATGCATATAAAATTTTATGTTACTTTTTACACTGGGGTAAAAATTTAAATGTATTTTAAGAAGATAATGAGAGCCTGATCTATTTAAAGGCAGATTTTGTAAAACATGCAAGCATTTTGCCACTTTCCAACAAAAAAAGATCCAAAATCTCTTTTGCTTTTCTTTGATTCATGTTTCAGATGTGATGTTGTATTGTTATTTGTGAAGAGCCCAACCTAACCTGAGATAAGTCTTTGCCTCTCACCTTACTCCATGTTAGAATGGCTCCCAAATAGGTTAGACATGTGCTCATTTAAAATTGTGTTCAAAACATTGATTTTTGTTTTAAAGATTACTGTTGTCTCAAAATAAACAGGAGATATAATATAACTAAGTAAGGTTTGGGATTATAAAAAAGTTTTGTTTCTTTGACCATAGCTATTATAAAAGCAATGCATTTTTGCTATTGTTAATTTCATTTTGTATTTTCCTTATAAACTTTAATTGTTATGTGTTAGTACTTTACAGAAATGTAACTTCTAATATAACAACATGAGTTAATTTGAGGTAATGGGTAATCATCTACAGAGGACAGACTGAATGTAATACTTCCACTACTAATACTGACCCCAATTAAAGGGAAGGGGTAAATAACTGTAGAATTAGAGATATCGAAGTAATAATATGTTACTCCTTCCATTAGACTTGTGAAACTGCCTTGCTGGAGATTTAAAAACAAAAAACTTGGAGAACAGGGGCTGGGGAGATAGCTCAGTCGGCAGAATGCTTGCCTTGCAAGCACAAGGCCCTGGGTTCGATCCTCAGCACCAAAAAAAAAAAAAAAAAAAAAAAAAAAAAAAAAAAAAAAAAAAAAAACTTGGAGAACAAAATCAAGGAAGTAAAAGGACCAAGGAAAAAGTGGCCAATATTTACCGCTTGCCTGTAGAGGTCAGCAAGAATCCACAGAATGATAGGAGGGACTCCTCTAAGGACTCTGAAATTCTGATGAGTTACCTGATCTGCCAATCAGGAAGATCAAGAGGTCTCTAGAGAACAAAAATCCAGCTCATGGTATACCTTCTGCAAAGAATAGGGTCATTGGAGACATAATTGTCCCTGATGTTTCCAAGGGAAGTCACATTTGGTCATCCAAAAACTGACCTGATCCATCCTGGCACATGGCACCACTGGTAGAGGAAAGGTAAAGAAGTCAGGAGGCTTCACATGCATCCTCAAGTGTTATCTCTGAGGAATCTCAGCTCATTCATAAGAATAGACATGAACAAGGTCAGTTTTGACTAGCTTGGTCTTAAACACCTGGCAGGAGCATACAGCCTGAGCAGTCCTACATGGACAACTCAAATGAAAAGCAAAGTTTTTTTATTTTACTATAACTTAAGATATACACTTGTGAGAGCCCTACCAAAAGTAAGAAGAGCTGAAGGCAGTAAAGAAAGGGTTTTTACTGTAAGCAAAAAAAGACAAGAGGCAGACCTCAGTGGATTCAGAGAAGAGTTTATTCCTTCACAGGCTTAGGCACTGTGGGAATTCACTTTAGAGATGGGAAAATGGCCATCAACTACAGATGAGATTTTTGTTTTGTAGGGTACAATGATGTAATTGGAAGCCGTGTACATGAAGTTTTGACCATCAGGGGCTAGATTTACAGGTTAAAACTTTAATTTAGGAGGGTATTTGTAAAAAGTGTGAAACTCATTGTTGTCTGGGGGCATAAGAGTCTGGATCCTGAGGAATGAGTACTCAAATCTTGCCCATTATCATTTAGAACTAATTTGCCATGGGAGAAGGTCAAGATTTAGGACCCAGCATTCAGTATCCACCCCATTTGCCCCAGGGTCCACTGTTATTAGAAAAGAATGCCCTGGGAGAGGTTTAATATTTGATCAATTTCCCCTCCCTTCTTCCAAGTCACACTGTTCTTCCATTATCTTGGGGAGCTGTCTTATAGGTCTATTATTTTTCATAATCCTTCAATACTTCCCACATAACTCTGAGCAACTGTTTGTAAGAAAATATAGCCATCTGTGTGAGTCAAACCTGTTTCTATGTGTCTTACCATATCAGATTAACACAAACCCAAGGTACACTTACATCAAAGACAAACCTACAAAGCTTCTCAGGTGATGCATCCAGCCCTGTACTTTCTGTTAGGCCCTCCCATCTTAAAGCAGGGAATAGGAAGGGCTGTCAGAGGTGGGAGGATAGGAAGGCAGCTGAACCTGAGAAGAGTAAGTGTGCAAACATGGTTCCTGTTGTTCACACTCTCTTGTCCTAGCAACAAAATTGGGTCAAAGAAGAGGCACAGGAGCAGAAAAAAGCCCTCCATAGTCAGGAGTAGAGCCTGACTTGAACCCATGATTCACATGCTAGTTCTCTTCCCACCTCCTCAGTTACCTTCCCAGTGAACACTTTAAAGCGTCAAAAAAGACAGGTCTTTGTGTCTTTACAAACAGATTAGTCTTCCTATGAGAAGAAAATGGCCTGTCACCACTTTGTGAGCTGTGCTCTGCCTGATTGGTTTTAGGGCCTGTGACCAGAGGTCTGCCACCTCTCAGGACTCAGAATTGTGGGAAGATAATCAGCTTACTCTGCTCGAGTAGGAAGACTGCAAAGTTCTAAAGGACTTTCCTGCCACAGTACCATGGCCATTGCTCCCTCTAATCAAAGCCCCTGGATGCATATGACTTCCTAGACACCTCACTACAATCAACCTCAGGACACTGAAACTTCAGGGACTATGATGGGACCCAGAGAAGCAGTGAGACTGACTGCGGAGTGCCACTACGTGCCAGCAGGTAATTGCATTCCTGCCATCTAGTGGTCATGAGGGACAAGAGCGGGGATCTGTTCTCCATGACCCAGGATCTTCCATATAAAAAGATGTGATCCTTCAAACTCGTTCTCTCAATAGTTGTCACAGAGCAGCAACATGATTTCCAGAACTTATTAAACAGTGAATTGGTTTTTGCTTTCACCTCCGGAAAAGTGAAAGTCAAAACATTTACAGGGTTTTGTCTATTAGGTTTAGCTGTGTTTGAAGGTGTTAAAGAAAACACTGGAACAATATACCCTGGATTCCTCAGCACTAAGGAACTATGAGCATATCTCCTTGTATCTCAGAATCTGTGAACCTTGGTTGTAACTGGCTAATACTGGATACCTGTCTGCCGGGGGTCAGTGAGTGAGGTTATCATAAAAATTCTTTTTAAAAAGTGGTGAAAAAGATCCTGTTCTTGGATGAGAGACCAAAACAAGGCATAAGTATTTAGCCCCAAGTGTGCACCTGAAGGGATCATTAAAATTATGATTCCTGAGTCATCCTGAGTCAGACACTTCAGGTCTGGGGTGTGGTCTGAAAATCTGCATTGCTGTCAATTTCTCTGGTGAAACAGATGCTGGTTTGGGACCCATTTTTGGGAACACAACCTGAACCCTAGTGTGACTTAGACTGAACTGCTAAAGGACAGGAGCAAAGGACCTTTAAATGTTTATCAAAGAAAAGAAAATGAGTTGCTAAGAGCTAAACTCTAGTTAGCACTTCCCAGCTCAAGCTCAACTCATAGCTAATAACTCCAGGTTAGAAGGATCACAAGTTCCAACACAAGTAATTATCCCCTGAGGTTACCCTTTTCTGCCTTTGGGAACATCCACAAAAATAAAGGAGGTGGGTGGGTGTCTATCAAAAAGCAAAATATTCCTACACTCAGGAGCACCAGCTCTAGGTCCCAGCTCCTCTCCTGCCAGGTGTTTAAGACCAAGCTAGCTCCTGTTACTTCTTTTAAATAAAATTGTTTTCTATGCATGCCTTGGCTCACTTAGTTGTCAATCTTCAACACCAGGTGACCCAATCCTGATTTCCCATATCAATAGTGGACAAATAGTTTAAGTGGTGAGAACCCAACTCTAATTAAGAGAATTATTTTTTAAAGTGGGCCCATTATGATGACCCCCACATGTTTTCTTTTCCAAGAAGCAATTTACCTGCATCCCTGCCTGGCCTAAGTGGAATGGCTATATGGCACATTCCTCAGCAAATTACCTATATTCTGCAGGAAAAATGCAGGCCCGAAATACTGTTGATAAGAGGGACTCAAGTTACTCTGAAGAGGGAGAATTTTGTGACCCTTTTCATAGATCAGATCCTGAAACTCAGGATGATAAAGATAATCTTTAAGAATTTATGGTTAGGAATCCAATTAGGGAAACAGCATGGACCAATGTGACCTAGAATTATCCTTGGCAGTTGGGACATGAAAGTCTGGTGTCATCCAGCTGTCAGTCAAATGTCAAAAGGTAGACCTGGGTAGGGCTCTCATGAAACTTCCCTGAGATCCTCCAATAAAACTAGAGTGCAGGAGAGGAACACTTCTCTGTCCTCTCTGAGAGAGTACAATCTCTCTTGAGAGTGTCCCCTTTCCCTTGTACTAGCACTTCAATAAACTTGTGTCTGTTACTTTGAGTGACGTGATTGAAATCTTTCTAATTTGATTGCAAAAATTGGAATTTGAAGGTGGGCCTTTGCAGAAGGAAACTTAGTTTCCAAGAAGTCACCAGTCCTGTAAACAATAAATATTTTAAAGAATTCTCAAGATCTGCATTGATCTTGTTTCAGCTACATTGTCAAGCTTTCTGGCTTTTCCAACTCTTCAGGAAAACTTAAAGGGAGAAAGTATAATATAGAGCTAAACACCAGGACTGTCTTTCTCCTCCACATAGTGGATGCCCCAGTTGATATAGTTCTTAATATGCATTGTAGATCTATTGAAATATGATTTGCTTGAAAATAGAACAAATAGTTTTTTACAAACATGCCTACTGAGAAAGTGCTACATATAATACAGAAAAAAAGCAAGCACATTCAGAGTCCATTTATCCATTGGACACAATATGCACAGTGCCTACATCCCATAGAAATGTTTTATTTTGAAATATAAAGAAAAATAAATGAATGTAATATGTCCTAGATTATATTCATCTTCATACAAGCCACTAGCACAATTTAAATTTTAACCTTCTTTGCATAGGGAGAAGCATATGAAAGCAGAAGCAAATCTTTAGGACTCTCAAAAGATGTGCTCCAGAATTAAGTCATTCTCAAGGCTTGTATGGATTTAATTTCTTTTTGCCACATTTTTATTAGTGCATTATAGTTGTACATAATGCTCAGATTTGTTGTATATTTGTACATGAACACAATCAAACACTATTATTTAACCAATATGATTCCCCAGCACTTCCCCGCTTCCTCCCCACTTGGTCCTACCCCTTGGTTCCTTTCCTTAACTGATCTCCCTTTGATTTCTAGGATATCCACCCCCCAGCTTTGTTTTTCCTTTTTCCCTCCCTACCTTCCCTTGGGAGACATCTAACCCTTCACCTTTTCAGTTTGACTTATTTTACTTACCATAGTTGTCTCTAGTTCCATCCTTTTTCCTGAAAATTACACAATTTCATTTTTTATGGCTGAATAAAAATCAATTGTATATCTCTACCACATTTTCTTTATCCATCCATCAGTCTATGGACACCTAGGCCAGTTCCATTGTTTAGCAATTGTGAATTGTGCCACTATAAATATGGAATAAGTATGTATCCCTGTAATATGATGACTTTAATTCTTCAAGATAAATACCAAACAGTGGTATACTTGGGTCATATTATCATTCCATGCCTAGTCTTTTGAGGAGCTTCCATACAGATTTCCATAATAGTTATACTAATTTTCAGTCCCATCAATAGTGTAAAAGTGTTCATTTTTCTCCATATCCTCTCCAGCATCTATTATTTGTGTTCTTGATTAATGTCATTCTGACTGTGAGATAAAATATCAGTGTAGTTTTGATTTACATTTCCCTAATTACTAATGATGTTGAACATATTTCCATATATATATATTTTGTCATTTGTATTTATTCTTTTGAGAAGTGTCTGTTTAGTTTACTTGCCTATTGATTAATTAATTGGATTTTTTGGATAGTTATTCTTCTGTTTTTTCCTTGTTACCATTCTCTTTTCCCTTTATTACTACAAATGAAAGGGAATTCAGAAAAACAGTAGGTCAGTAAACACTCTTGTTTTCAAGTGAAAGAAAATCAACTCAAACTAACATAGACAAAGGTGGGGACAGTGTTTTGTTTTACAGGTGATAACCCTGGGGGTAGTTCTGACTGCAGGCACAGCTGGTTTCAGTGATGTATATTTTTTTCATTTCTTTCTTTTTTTTCTCTTTTCATCTCTTAGTTTTCATCCCATTTTCTGGCCTCCTCTGTGACTACAAGATGGCAGTAAGCTTTCCAAGTTCAACTCCTATGAGTCATTTGAGGACCTCTGAAAGTGTCTGTGTGGACCAGTTCAAGCCAACTTGGCAGACTGGGTTTTCTTCCTTAATGGGTTTACAAGCTCTATTTCTTAAACTATTTCATCTTCCCACCTCAGCCAACATAGGGTGAAATGCAGAGGAAGGATCATCATGCTTGCAATGTACTTTCTGACACTCATATAATTTCCACATTTGGTCTCTGATATTTATATAATATATTCAATTGGCCTCTGACACTCACATACTATTCTAATTGTGACCTCTGTCACTCACTTAATATACTCACTTTTGCCCCTGATATTCACATAATGACCTCACTTCGCATCTGACACCCACAAAATGCCATCACTATTACCTTGACACTCATATAATACCCTCAGTGTGGCCTCTAATACCAAATACCTTCAATTTGGCCTTATGCACTCACATAATGTAATTGTCACCTATGATGCTCACATAATACACTCACTGAGGTTCATGACAGTCACTGTGATTTAGGACACTCATAATATCCTCAAACTGGTCCCTGATGTGACTAAATATCCTCACTGAGGCCACTGACACCCACATAATTTCCACAGTATTGTCTCTGTGATTGACAGTATATTCCAACTGTAGCCTTTGACACTCATACAATATTCTTTCTGGGACAGTGTCCACTCACATAATATCCTCATTTTGTTATGACACTCAAAAAATGCCATCACTGTGGCCTCTGACACATAAAATACACAAACCTCTGACATTTACTTAATACCCTCACTCTAGCCTCTGAAATTCACAAAATATCATTACAGTAGTCTCTGACATTCACATAATGCCCTCACTGAGGCTGCTGATATTAATATAATACCCTCACTGTGGCCAGTAAGACTCACATAATTCCCTCACTGTAGCCTCTGACACTCACATAATATCATCACTCTTACCACTCACACATAATATTCTCAATGTGACCACTGTGGCCACTGTCATTCATTGAGTATTTTCCCTGAGGCCTCTGATATTCAGTAAACACAGTCTGGCCTCTGACACTGATATAATGTCATCAGTGTGTCCTCAGACATTTATATAAAATCTTCACTGTGCCTTCTGACACACAATATCCTCACTATGGTCTTTGATTCTCACATAATATTCTGTGTCCTCTGACACTCACGTAATACACTCATTGTTGCCATGAAAATCACATAATACCTTACCTCGGTCTGACTCAAAAACTTCCCTCACTATTTCCTTGATACTCACATTAAAACCTGATTATGACCTCTGACACTCACATATAAACCTCAATGTGACCTCTGGCTTTCACATAAAATCTTCACTGTGACCTCTGAAATTTACATAATAACATATGACTTCTCACACTCACATAATAGCCTCACTTGAACTCTGAAATTTACATAATATCCTTACTATGAATAATTATATGCACATAATGTCCATACTTCAACTTCTGACTTTTACATAATACTTTTCCTCTGGTCTCTGAAAAATATAAAATTTCCTCCATGTGGCCTCTTGAACTCACATTACAACCTCACTATGACATCTGACACTTAAATTAAGTCCTCGTCTGGTCTCTGATATTTATATGATATTCTTATTCTGGCCTCATGTTTTCACATAGTATTCTCACTCTGACCACTAACTTTGACAAATTGTCCTCACTGTAGCCACAGAAATCCAGATATTACCCTCATGCTGGCTTCTGACATATGGTATCATCACTCTGGCAGTTCACATCCACATAATATCTTTAGTCTGCCTACCAACACTCACATAACACCTTCACAATGCCTCTGACACTCTGGTTATTACCTCACTATAGCCACTGACACAGAATATCCTTATGTGGTCTATGACACTTACTTATCCTCATTATGGTCCCTTTTGCATAATATTCTCCCTTGACCTTTAACACTTACATAATAACTTCACTGTGGCCTAAAATGCTCACAAAGTATTTCCCCTGTGAACTCTCACATTCATATACAATCCTCACTTGACCACTTTTATAAAATACCATTTATTTTTAAATGTTAACATGTAAATTACAGAAAAAATAAAAATGAAAGCAAAAAACAAAGTTATTAATTTGCAAGCAGCTTACTTGGACATGCCTGCCAGGTTATGAGTACCATAAACAACAGCACATTTTATGTGACTGAGATCATTGTGATTACCATGCTTTCCACATGAATATTAACCAAAACAAAATCTAATACCAACCTCATTTTACCACTTACATACACATAATATCATAACTCTGACACAAGAAACTCACATAAATACCCTCATTCTGCTTTCTGACACTTATATAATGTTTACATTTGACCTCTCACATTAACATAATATCCTCACTGTGGAGCATGACATTCACATAATACACTCACTGTGACTGAAAATACTAATACCATTAATTTGACCACTGACACTCACATAATATCCTTAGAATGCATTGTGTCCTTTAGTATTAACATAATATTCATATATTAGAATTTGTAACTAATACAGTAGTCATCCTTTGGCTTTTAATGCCAACATATTATCAATCATCTTACATACAAAATTAAGAGTTTCCCAAAGTCCTTTCAAATTTATGTAATATGGAATATGTGGCCTCTTAAACTCATATAAAAACTGTCCTTTGGTGCTGGGTTTATTGTTAGAGCACTTGCCTAGCACAAGTGAGGCACTGGGTTCAATCCTGAGCAACACATAAATAAATAAAATTAAATTTAAAAAAGAATTCTGTTATTTTTAAAATTGTCCCTTGTTCTTTCTACACTGATATTATATTCATACTATAGCATTAAAACTGCTGTAATCACTAACTTCTGGCTGTTCATACTAAAATGATTTCCATTCTATAAAATCTAAACTAAAAGAATAGCTGCCTCGCCTGGTACCCTCAATAAGAATGTGATAAATTTGTTGTACCCTCTAAAACTAATTGCTGCCATGTGATCTTTAATGCTAAATATTCTTACTATTCCACATTAAACTAATGTAGTAGATTCCCTGGGAACTTAAAGATAATTATAATATCCATAGTGACCATCTAAAACACATATAATAACTCCCCTGTAGACTTCAATAATAATACAATATTCCTATTATGGCTGTTCCATGTCCTTTTTTTTTTTTTTCTTAACAGTATATGCATACAATAGCATGGAAAACTATACAAGAGCTGTTCTGTTCTTTAATATTAATATAATTTGTCTGATATTGCAACATCAGAAATGGATATCACAGTCACTCAGAGTACTCAAATATTAATGTAATATCCAATCAATAGTATCAAATACAAATATAGAAGCTGTGCTGTGGCCTCTAAATCTAATGTGTTATTAAATAGCCTAGCATCTAAAATGAATATACTAGCTTCCCTCTACCTTGAAATAATAATATGTCCTCCATATTATCACCTAAAAACCCAATGAAATATATATCCTATAGAATTTAATTTTTCAATATGCCATCTTTTCCATAAACCCTGAAACCAATATAATAACTTACTTGTGGATTTTAATATTCATTTAATATCCTTGATATAACATCTAAAACTAGTAAACAGGTGTTCTGTAGCATTTAACATTAACATATTTATATTATACAAACTTATGCTAATAAATTATCTGCATTTTTTACATTAAATAATTTTTATGAGTTATCAATAAAATTTTTGTATTAACTACTATGTTGATTTTAATCCTAAGATGATATGCATACTTGAGTTTCTAAAAATGACCTAAAGATTTATTTGTGGCTTTTAATACTAATATGATATCCTTACTATGACATATCAAGCTGATATGATAAGTGCCTTTTAAAATTGATGTAATATTCATACTATAGGAAATACATATACCTAATATAATAATGGCCCTGAGGTTTCAATACTATTACATTATCCATAGGATAGCATTTAATATTAACATAATAGCTTCTACAGATCTTGGATATTGATAGAAGAGGTGTGCAATAACATCAATAACAAATACAATAGCTCTTATATAGTCTATTATGCAAAAATAATATCATAATAAAACACCACAAGGTAATGCAATATCTGTCCTTAGTTATTAATAGTAATACCAATACTAAATCATCCAAAAGTGATATAATAGTTGTCCTGTGAACTGTAGTTCTTTATAGAATTCATACTATTATACAATTCTCATGACTAGGGCTGCTCTTCGTGACCTACACTGGCAGCAAGCAGAGACATAAGACAGAGCACTAACTGGAACCAGGATGCAAGTTCTCAACAGGCTCCATTAGAAACAATCCATGCACAGTAACTAAAGAGTTCAGAAGGCAGCTGATCAAGCCACATAAAAAGCATGATCTTTGTTCCACTTCCTTTGGAGGAAACTGTCACCAATAATGAAACTACAATGAAACATTCCTCAGTCATACACAGCATTCCACGCCACCAGGGATTTGACTCTTCAGATCTGAGTTGCAGTCTTGCACCTGAGACCAACCAATTGGCACCTAAATCCCATGATCTCTTTGTCAGGATCACCATGCCCTGAGTATACAGCTGCAGAAATGAGACATGAGTAGGGACATATGTAGCCTGCATTGCCTTGCTGCTCCTTGCTTACAAAGACCAGAAGGCAAAGCCTGGTGGGCTAGATTTCCAGGGTGCCTCAATTTCACACTGACATTGATTGTTCTGGGCTTCACATTGTGTCTTTAATTACTGTATTTTCCTAATTTGGATTTTGGTACAGAAGCTGTGGTCATAATATATCACTTTAAAATTTTTATTTTGTCTACATTGGTTGAGCTGTCAGAAAAATCATGATTTTAAAAGAAGGCATGTTCTAGTGATTTTTTCATTGAGACTTTGGTGCAATACAACTTTGTCTTGAATGCTTTTCTTAGAAAGGGATTAGTACAGCCCTCAGAGATTGGTGCCTCAGTGTTTGCATCTGGTGATTGTGTGCTTCAGAGTGTGAAGGTCAGCACTAGAACAACTGGGTACAGAAGCATGTAGAGGATATTGGTAGAAAGATGTATTAGTCAAGGGACTAACAATCAGGTAGGCTTTATTTATTTTTCACCCCCTTGTTTTTTTTTTTATTTTTCCTTGGGTTTTTTTCTTTCTTTCTTCGAGGCTTTATTGATGTACTTATTCATGGGACTTTTTTATTAAGACAGTGAATCTGTTTCCAGTGGAATCACACCCCTTTGTAACCCAGGATTCATCACCCCTTTTCTGTGATTTCTTTTTTCTCCTGTTTTGGAGAATTAAGCAAAGATCCCAGCAAATCAATTTTTAGGCATTTTTCAACAGTGGTAAATGAGGAGAAATTATCACTAACTGACCTTGCTAGCTTAAAGACTTTTTACAGTGACTTGAAAACTGACTGAACTTCTGCTTATTTCATGGTCCTATGAGGCATGCCAAGGCTCATACAGGGCTCTTTCTCCTTCCTGAAGAAACTTTGTGGATAGGGAATGTTATCACATAATGCTATAATGTCATAAGATGAATACTTACAGGAGCAGGAGATGAGAGGGGAGAATTTTCCTTTAATTTGATTTCTACCAGCTTAAAAAACAGGGACTATTTCCTTTTTTCAAATACACTGTTGCCTCAGGGTTTACCACACTCAGCACCATTTAGAGTTGCAGGTCTACCTTGTGATGATCCTCCCCATTTGTTGTTCCCCAGTAAATTTTAAAGAACACAGAAGCATTCAGCAATGCCCTATCCTGGTAGTCCTCCCACAGGAGGGATTGCACATATGAGTATTGATATTCAAGTCTTTCCAAGCCAGTGGTCTATCTTAAGACTCACACCTTTGCAGAAAGGTAATGAGAAGCCAATTTGTTCTGTGTGCACAAGAAAGATGGTTCTAAGCCTTTGAGATTGTTTGCTAATTTTTGATGTTTCTTAAGAGAAGACAAGGAGATCCGTTTCTTGTGTTCATTCAAAAGTGGGCACAGGACACTCAGTGAACCTGCATTAGATTAATGAATATCCACTGAAGAGAGTGGTTACCTAGATCCTTTCCACTTTTCAAATTGAACTGTCAGTCCTTCTCTATACTCCAGTAACCTTAGCTTTGAATAAATATTGCCTTCTGAGTTGGTTCTTTGTTCTTCTACTGGGGTCTTCTTTCTAAATTTTAGTTAGAAGAATAGAAAGAAACTGTCTTGAACAACACAACACAAAAATGCGACCTGCTATGACATTGAAAGAAGCAATGCAGATGTTCCATAAAGAAGTAGAGAAAAAGAATTCCACTCCCATGTTTGAAACCATGATATTGATCAAATGTTTGGAAATTTCACACCATCATTCCTTCTTGATAAAAATTGCATTCATGAATTTTATAATCAAAATATTTTCATTTATGTGTGGCATTTAGAAATGGAAACAGAAGTGCCAATTCCTTGCTATTTAATGGGATTCTTAGAACTTTGCCTGCTGCCACACAAAGATTTCCAAAAAATTTCTGCAAGTATACCACCAACCTAATTCCTATATCCTTGATCCATTTGTAGTTGAGTTTTGCACAGGGTGAGAGACAGGGATTTAATTTCATTTTACTGCATATTGATTTCCAGTTTTGCCAGCACAATTTTTTGAAGAGGCTACCTTTTCTCATTGTTTGTTTTTGGTACCTTTGTCTAGCATGAGATAACTGTACTTATGTGGGTATGTCTCTGTGTCTTCTATTCTGTACCATTGCTCTACCTGTTTGTTTTAGTCCCAATACCATGCTGTTTTTGTTACTATTGCTCTATAGTATAAGTCTGGTATTTTGATACCACCTGCATCAATCTTCCTGCCCAGGATTACTTTGGCTCTTCTGGGTCTTTTGTTCTTCCAGATGAATTTCGTGATTACTTTTTACGTTTCTATGAGAAATGTAATTGGGGTTTTAATGGGAATTGTGTTAAATCTGTATAGCACCTTTGGAAGTATAGCCATTTTGATAATATTAATTCTGCCTATCCAAGAACATGGAAGATCTTTCCATCTTATAAGGTTTTCTTCAATTTCTTTCTTTAATGTTCTGTAGTTCTCATTGTAGAGATCTTTCACCTCTTTGGTTAAATTGATTTCCAAGTATTTATTTTAGACTGATATCTCTGATGAATATAGACACAAAAATCCTTAACAAAATCCTGGTAAATCACATACAAAAACAGCTTCCCAGTATAATAGAGCATCATTATTTCAGATACTTGTTAGACTATATATAACTGATGGTATCAGAATTTCTCCAACACTTTTTAATTCAAAAGCTGAAGACTTTTTGAAGCAGACTACTTACACTGAGATCAACAAAATATGAATTAATTAATAAGCTAAATTAAATGAAATAATAATCAAATTATGACAAATGTTCTTTTTAGTATATATGAGAAACTCCCTTTTAAAAATATATTCCAAAAATTTAATTTGGAAGAATTTGCACAAATTAGGAAGAAACATTGTTAGTGGCATCTGTGTCAACTGATCCTTTGAGTTTGTGAAAAAGCAAAGATGTTAATATAAGTTATAACCTAATTAATCACCAAGAGTTATTCTTAAATAGCTGATTGATCTAAAAATTTGCTCAGAATGATTTAACAATGGTTAAACATAATGCAAAGTGCATTTACTAGTATTTTTTACTTTTCATGATCCTATAGTTACTTAAAAATACACAGTAAGAATCCTTAGTCTTCCTGTCATAACTATTACAGTTTGGACCTGGAATGTCCCTCAAAGGCTCATATGTTAATGGTTGGTTCATGATACAGCAGTATTCAGAGATGGACCTTCTGTGAAGTGGTTGGATCATGAGGCTCTAACTTCATCAGTGAATTAATCCATTGATGGATTAGGAAGTGGTAGAAACTGTAGGAGGTGGGGTCTAGTAGGAGGAAGTAGGTAACTGGTTGTATGCCATGGAAGGATATATCTTGTCCTAGGCCCTTTCCTTACTCTCTCACTCTGATTCCCAGCCACCATGAGGTGAGCTGCCTTCTTTGTTAGACACTTCTGCCACCATATTTTTTCTTGTCTCAGGCCCACAAACAATGGACTCAGCAGCCCATAGATTAAAACCTTTGAAACAAATAGCCAAAAAAAATCTTTCTTCTTTTAATTGATTGTCTCAGGTAGTCACAGCAACAGAAAACTAAAACAATAACATAATTAAACATATTATATCCATGACCAAGGCACAAGTCTTATTTCATTTGGCATAAAAGCTTACTATGAAGGAAAAAGAGGGCTGGGGAGATAGCTCTGTTGCTATAGTGCTTGCCTTGCAAGTACAAGGCCCTGGGTTCAATCCCAGCACTGAAAAAAAAAAAAAAAAAACTAAAACTTGAAGGAAAAAGAGCTGTGTTTCATCTATTGAAATGATGCCTGCCTGCCAGGTTCTGTCACAGATATGGTCTCTTACCTGGTGTATTCCTTACAGAATCCCAGACTCTGTTATAGGTAGTAAAAGATGTTTCTTCCTATTGACTTGCAACATTGAAGAATGTGAATGAGGAGGGAGGAAGGAGCCTTATGATTTTAGATGAAACAGATAAATTCTGGTAAATACTGATTCTGAATCCTTAATCTTAGTAAAACAGAAAAGAAAATACTGCTTGTACCCCAAACAGTAAATTACAACCTATAGACTTTATGAAGTTTCAAAAAGAAGTTAATTCTACATCTTTCGTATCTAGTTATATTGTTTATATATTAACAAGGATATTTATGTACATAATTAGCACTTGTATTAAAATTTCTTTTTAATTGTAGATGGGCAAAATACCTTTATTTTATTTTTATATGGTGCTGAGGATTGAACCCAGTGCCTCACACCTAGGCTGGCACTCTACCACTGAACTATAACCCAGCCCCCAGCCCCATAATTAGCATTTCTATAAATCTATATAAATAAAATTTTTCAAATAAAAATTCAGAGTAATTATGTTGAACCAGAAAATTGGTAGGAACTTACATAAATGAAACGATGCCTCAGGAGTAAAATTTTGACTACAGAGAGGGACTAGGGTAGCAAAACTAACCTGTTGGACTGCCATTGCTACAAAAGATCATGTAAACCATACTCTCCAGAAAAAAAGTAAACATAATTAATAAAGTAAAGATCAGAGGCAATTTGTTTATCACTGGGCTTCTAAAATAAATTAAAACTTGAACATTACTTATAAACTTGGATTCTTGAACAAAGACAGTCTTATTATTTCCTTCATAATCTAAGTGATATTCTACTACTTAGTAGTTTACCCTCTTTTCTGTAAAGATGCTACATGAATTCCACTATGTGTATATAGCATGAATATCATATGGAATAAATTTTTATTCAACATGTTGCAATACCTTAGAGTTATTATATTTTTGATGTTCCAGTGGTCTTTGATTTGCCTAGAGGGACTTCTCCTAGTTGGCATCTGTGACATTAGGAAATGTCCCTATTAATATTTGGGCACAAGAAGGTGTTCCAAGTTCATCTTGCAATTTTATTTCCCCAACCCCAAAGCACAGATCTTTTTTTTTTTTTAGACAAGGAATCAGTTTCCTTTGGTAGAAAATGGTATTCAGAAACCAAGCCATGGACACTATATATGCTCACTGCTGCTTAGATACCATTGCTTCAAGGCTCTAATAGTGGGTATCATGAATTAATATAGCTATCTACAACTCCAAGCCAACACCATAAGTTTCTTCTCTAACTTTTCCCATTTAATAGTTTCATCCTCCTCTGCCAAAGTTGATAACCTTTTTCCAGAGAAAATTCAAAGCATTTACTGATTTGCTGTATCCTGTAAGGCTTACAAAACAGATCCAGAATTATCATACCAATTCCTCTGCCACCAATAAACCTACTAAATACAGTGCAAGATGTCCTCAGGGTATACTGAATTATAGAAAGACAACCACTGCCTTCTAAATTTACTCAAACTAAATTTTATGTGGTTATATTATTATTTGATATATTGTTCACTTGTTCTGCTTTTGTTTTTAAGGTTAGCCTTTCCACTCTTTTTGAATATATAAAATATTGATGTGGTTTTTAAAATAACTCAATTAAGATATACTTATAAAAGTCATTTTTAAAAAATATTCCTAGTGATAGTTGAACAGTATCTCTTTTACATATTTTTCATGTGGTGCTGAGAACAGAATCCACTCACTGCTTTGCACATGCTAGGTGAGTGCTCTACCACTGAGCCACAATTCCAGTCCTGAAAGTTCTTGTTACTTCTATGCCTTAGATCCATTTCCTTGTACCCTTAGATGAAAAAAATCTATTTTTTGCAAAATATTGTTCCTGAAGAAATGATATATCTAATTAATATTATCTAACCCCCTTTTCCCTTAACACACTCCTTTGTACATTGCTTTTTTCCCCTCTCACATAAAAAAAACATATCCATGCCAGTTCCAAGAGAAGCTCCTCACATTTAAGGGTGCAAAATGCTCCCTTGTGTTTATGTGTGACTGGGTCATTCTTAATGTGGGAAATAGGGTCAAGTTATTATGAAATTATTAACCCATGTGATAAAATAGTATTTCCACAAGTACAGACCAAACTTAGGAAGGGGAAGGTGTTTTTGAGAGCCATTTAGGGAAGAAGAAGATGGGGATAGATTCCAGAAAAAGACACTTGCAGTAGGAGGTTACTTAGTCCAGCACCCAAGTCAACTTCCTCTGCCCCAGATGTCTGTGTAGAGCTCCAAGTTTATTCCCCAGGATCTTATCAGGACTTTGGCTGTCTCTCAGTATTGTCTCTCTAAATAAATTTCTCACCCTCCCCAATTAAATTACATTTAATAGGCATCTGAATCATCTTTCTTTTTTTCTTATTTTCTTCCTTTATCTTTTAAACACAAGGAACACATGGATGTGTACTTTTGTAAGTTACTCACGTGATACAAGAAAACACATAGAAAAAACTTAAATTCTGCTCCTTCATACTCATTTCTCCTAGAGCAACCACTGCTGATCATTTATAAACTGCCACTCTTGGATCACTAATTACCCACTGAATGGACTAGGGGACCTCTCCAAGATCTCAGTCTCAGCTCAAGTGTTAGGAATGTCCAAATGCTCTGATGTTGGGTTTGTGCAGAGGTACTGGCCATACAATTAAAAATTTAAAGATAGAAGGGCTAGAAGCAGGATAGAGATCCTCATAAGTCAGTATTTCTTCTGCTGCCAATAACTACAAAGACTCATATTCTGAATACTAAAATGCCAGATTGTTGCTTTCTCAACACTACTTGTACCCAGGAGAGAGAAGCATACCTATTTCTTTCTGTATTTCTCAGTCTTTGTTGGACTTTCCCCTTCTTTTCTAGGCAGCTGGCAGCTACTATAGCAGCTCTGGTTATTGTACTCCAGGTCCAATGTAGTCACAAGGGAGTGATGAGAGTAACTATTGCCATTTCTCAATTAGGGTATTAAAGGAGTATTATTCAAGGTAGATCAATTTTGCTGGACTTGGCAAGTCAGCCTTATGCTGTGTGGAACTCGAGGTTCTTCACATTCGAATCACCTTAACTCCGGGTTTGTTCTGTGCCAGCCTAAGGCCCGTGTTGACCAGGGGAGGACTGCCTGGGGATGCTCAGTCACTCCTCTGGGACTGTCTCATTCTATCTTTCCAGCAAAGAGCCATATAGGTTTCTGACCTTAGAAGCAATAGGGCCACTTGCGTTGTTGAACAGCAATTCCTCACCTTCCTTTCAGACCGTGGCACCCTTCCCGATGTTCTGATAATCTGTGCTGAATAGAGATCAAGGAGCAGGTAAAAGTAAGTAGTAGTAGTGAGGGAGGTGGAGGAAGAGGAAAATGTGAAATAAGACAAAAAGTGAAAAAAGGATCGGAGATAAAGGAGAGGAAAAGGAGAAATCACACTGAATTCCAAATCCACTTCTGAAGGTCATCAGTGCTTTCTGGATAATTAATGGGAAGAGGAAAATTGCAAAGAAGAGTAAAGAAAAACTTTTTAGGGAAAAAGCTTTCTCTCAGCAAAGGAAACTATCAGCAATGTGAAGAGAGAGTCTACAGAGTGGGAGAATATCTTTGCCAACCATACTTCAGATAGAGCGTTAATTTCCAGAATCTATAAAGAACTCAAAAAACTCTACACCAAAAATACAAATAATTCAATCAACAAATGGGCTAAGGAAATGAACAGACATTTCACAGAAGAAGATGTACAAGTAATCAACAGATATATGAAAAAAATGTTCAACATCCCTAATAATAAGGGAAATGCAAATCAAAACTACCCTAAGATTTCATCTCACCCCAATTAGAATGGCGATTATCAAGAACACAAGCAACAATAGGTGTTGGTGAGAATGTGGTGAAAAAGGAACACTCATACATTGCTGGTGGGGTTGCAAATTAATGCAGCCACTCTGGAAAGCAGTATGGAGATTCCTCAGAAAGGTTGGAATGGAAACACCATTTGACCCAGCTTTCCCACTCCTTGGCCTATATCCAAAAGACTTAAAATCAGCATACTACAGAGATACAGCCACATCAATGTTCATTGCTGCTCAATTCACCATAGCCAGATTGTGGAACCAACCTAGATGCCCTTCAGTTGATGAATGGATAAAGAAACTGTGGCATATATATACAATGGAATATTACTCCGCAATGAAGAATGATAAAATTATGGCATTTGCAGGCAAATGGATGAAATAGGAGAATATCATGCTAAGTGAGATAAGCCAATTTCAAAAAACTAAAGGACAAATGATCTCACTGATAAGTGAATGAGGACATATAATGGGGGTGGGAGGGTTTAGCATTAGATTTAGGGTTAGGTTTAGGGTTAGGGATAAGGAGTGTGGTAAGAATGAAGGAAAGAAGGACTGTATAGAGGGAAAAGAGGGGTGGGAGGGGTGGGGGGGAAGGGAAAAAAATAATGAATCAAACATCATTGCCCTATGTAAACGTATGATTACACAAATGGTATGCCTTGACTCCATGTACAAATAGAGAAACAACATGTATCCCATTTGTATACAATAATAATTTTAAAAAAGGAATGTTATGTCATGGAAGGAAACTGTAGCAACCTAGGAGGAACGGGTGGGTCTGGCGGAGGCCTAAAACACTCTTGCAAGTTCTTAATCTCAAAGTGGATTTAATTTTATTCTCTGAAGTGCAATCCTAAAGAAATGAGCAGAGAGAAGTGGAGAAGTGGGGGAAGCGACTGCTCCTCCTGTTGTAGAGTGAAGGTACCTGATCCTATCTGACAAGGAAAACCACCAGGGGAAAGAATTCTAGAAGCTGAAGAAAGGATTTGCAAACCTATAGTGAGGTGAGCAGGTGAGGTTTTGTGGTTCTATGGTGTAATGGTGAGCACTCTGAACTCTGAATCCAGCAATCTGAGTTCAAATCTCTGTGGGAACTTTCCAGTTAGTTGGGATAAAAGCCATTTTCTTTTATTCTGTAAGTGAGACACAGTTTCAATTTTCACATTCTGCTTTACTGTACAGGAAGGTTTCTGTCTAGGGAAGGAAGTAGCTGAGGTTAGCTGATATTCCAGTTTCCAATGTCCTTTGCACCACACAGCCTTTGTCCCCCACCCTGTTCCTTAGCTCATTAATTCGGATACCTGAGGACCATCCTCAGGCAGCAACCACTGTGAAATTAGGGCACATCGATTCTGTGTGTCCAAGCTTGGGATGTCCTATTTTTAGCAATTCTGCCGGCTCCATGCTCACTGACTTTGGAGGTCCCCAAACCTCAGCCAAGGGGCTGAGCAACCCGGTAACCCCCCCACCCCACCCTGGTCCTCAGGTGACCTTCGGCTTCTGACCACCAAATCCTTCACCCCCAGTTTTCTTCTACCCCAACTCCTCCTCATATTTGGACCTATTTTCCTGTTTCTGTACAAGTAGAAATTACTTGAAATATGAAATACCATTCCTTCCTTAGCTTAGTGACAGGGTGATGAGACTCCATTTCCTGTCCTGGGTTCGAGCAAGTTGGGTGCATTTCAGTTGGCTTCATTGGATTCTTACCTATTACCATTTTGTCTGAATAATGCCGAGCTTCCTAGTCTCTATTGAGGCCAGTAGGGGCTGCAGTTGCCCAGAAGTTTGCACCCCAATGTAGAGAATCCACTGAAGCCTAGAACTGTGCCAAGTAGAGACCGGGACCTGGATTTGTATGTCCCAGGGGTTGAGTCCCAGGGGATTTTATCTCAGGCAGAGGTGAAAGGAGCCTGAGCAGCTCCAGTGGTGCACCTCAGAATCATGGGACTCCCCTTGCTTTTGCCAGGCTCTGCACCCAAGACAACACTGGAGAAGATCATGAAAAGTCCTTTGCAATTCCTTCTTCCTCATGGAGAAAGTTGGATAATTTTAAAAATATTCCTACCTAGTTAAAATGTTCTTCACCACATGCTTCAGAGAAGTTTTGATTTTTTTTCTTCCATTTTTAAAACTTTCTGTTGTTACAAAAGACTGGAAAATATAAACCCCTCAAAATAGGATTAGAGGTGAGCTCATTTTGGAGTGTCTGAAAAGAAAGTCAGAGGCCAAAGAAGGTCATGAAAGGAGAAAGGAGCAAGGGAAAGAGAAAAAATAATAAAGGGACCAGCAAGGAGTTAAGAGGGTAGTTTTTAGTTACCGGGTTAGAGACACCGCATTTGTCCACTGTGGAATCTTTCTTGCATGTTGTTTGAACCCTGACAGATCCACCCAAGAATGCTGTCCACCCAGAAAGCCTAAAGTTATTTGCTTTTTTTGTTTCTGCTAAATTGCTTTTTAGTCTTCTTAGTGGCATGGGGTAATCCCTTATAATATGTGTAGTCGCTAAATCAGAGACCTGCTTTCATTAACCCATTTTGTCTTCTCATCTCATTTATGAAACACCAAAAATTTTACATTGAACCATGAATATAGAACTTATGTAACTTTGAAATAAATATTTGTGCTTTTAGAGTTCTAATATTCTGAGAAATGTAATAGGCAAATGATCATTGATATTTAAAAATATTAACAATATTATTAATGATAATAAATTATATAATAACCTTTAGAATAAACTTTCCAAATTATATTAACAAACCTGTGTCAATTTTATTAAAATATTGGCAGAATTGAAAACTTAGAATTTAATGGCTTAAAGTTGACTGGCAGGTACATGTTTTCCTCCTCCCTTCTTTATCTTCCCTTTCAGACAGGCTGCCTGCTGGGCTTGGAGAGGTTAGAATGAGGGGAGAGGTTTAGGACTTGAGGCCATCAAATCAAGGACTAGTTGTGGCTGGATATTCAAGGACTGGAGTCCTTTCAGTAGACAGTACACCATGTAAAGAAATGTTTCTCTTCTTTAGGTTTCTCTTAAGAGTAGATATTCCTTCTCTTAAACCTTCACCCCATGTTCTCCTTTTACACTCCTTGAGAATTATTTAGTCCTTATTTAATTATTTAATGCAATTGCAAGTTTGTAGTCATGAAAGGAAATTCTTACAATTTTTGAGACATTTTACAATTGTTTTAGTCATAAACTAGTTAAGAAAACAAAAATCTATGAATTTAGAGAAAAATATATAAAGCACAAATATGACAAAAGACTTTTGACTAGAATATATAAAGAACTATAAAAATTAAATGGAAAAACACAGCAACAACAACAACAACAAATAGGCAAAAGACATGAGCAGACATTTCAGCAGATGAGCACATGTTAAGAAGTTCCACATCATTAGACAGAAGGAAAATGCAAATTAAAATCACAGTGAAACACCTCTGCACTTCCATTAGAAATATCAAAAGATGAGCTGCTCAGAGTATCGAGCAATGTTCACACATTGGTCGTGTGAGTACAAAATGGTACATTCACTCTGGAAAAGATTTAGAAGTTTCTTATCAAGTTAAGGATACTGGTATGATCCAGAAGGTCCACTCCTGGACATCTATACCTTAGCAAAATAAAGATATGTTTACACAAAATCCTCTACAGGGATGTTCATAGCAGTTCTAATAGTAGTAGCCTCACACTAAAATCAACACAAAAGTCAACTGGTTAATAGAAAAACAGTGATATTTCCACTGAATGGAACCCTCAGCAAAAAATAAAGGAATGAACCAGGCATGGTGGCCAACACTTGTAATCCCAGTGTCTCTGGAGATTGAGATAGGAGGTTCATAGCCTCAGCAACAGTGAGGCAATAAGCAAGTAAGTGAGACCCTGTCTCTAAATAAAATACAAAATAGGACTGGGGATGTGGCTCAATGTTTGAGTGCCCCTGAGTTCAATCACCAGCACCCAAAAATATAAAGAAGTAAACTATTGATATGTGGAACAATTTGGAAGAATCTCAAAGTCATGTATTGAGTGAAAGAAACCAGTCCTTAATAGTCAGGTATTATGAGATTCTGTTTCTATGACATTGTCAATAAGACAAAACTATGGTGATGAATAGATTGGCAGGTGCCAGGTTTGTTTTGGGGAAAGATGTGATGGTAAAGAGATAGCATGAGGAAGGTTTTGGAAGACACAAAACTTGTGTTCTGATTATGATGATGACTACACTAACCTTAACATGTTAGTAGTCACAGAGAGTTTTTACCAGAAGAAAACAACAGTGTCACTTTACAATAATTAAACAAACAACAAGAGTCCAAGGACTGAGCAAACTGGATGATGAAAAATGGGTTCTTTTGTTTCCTAGCAGAAGGAAGTCAGTTGCTCAAACTTTTAGTAACAATCTGCTTTCCATGGAATTGCAGGATTCTTTTCTTGAGTCTTATGCATACATTACAGTTAGAAATCCCAGATATATGGTCTCTCTGTTTGCCTTCCCTTCCTCACTGTCTATCCCTGGTGCTTTCTCTCTCAGTACTGGAACAAACAAGGCTTCTTTGCAGACCTGTGAACTGAGTGACTTACAGAATTTTCCCCACATTAAGGGAGGACAAAGACTCGAATTCCCCTGCAATGCCACCATGAGAAGCTGCGAGATGCTTATGCTATTCAGTGTCTTCATATAAAAGGGGAAAATTCCATGATATTGTTGGCTTAAAATGAAGACTGTTAAGGAAAACAGCAGCAAGTTTGTTAGCTCAGTTGGTTTGGATTCAAACCAAGGCTGCTATGGCCACAACTAACCATTCATAACATGATCACAGAGCAAGGTAGCTCATCTTCTGTGTTTGGATATTGAAAACTGAGGAAAATCTGCCTTTCCCAGCCTGGGGAGACTGGTGGAGGGACTGTCCTCATCATCAGACAGTGATACCTTAAGCTAGGGTAGTTCTGGTGGGAAAAGAGAGGAAGGGACCTCTTTTAGAGAAAAAGTTCTGAATTTCAGTCTTCAAAAGGAGTGAAGCCTGGCCTTTGGCAGCTGAGGATGGTTGGCCTCATAAAGGGACCCAAATTCTATGTAAAAACTTGCAGATTCATCAAAAGAATAGGTCCATGGTAAAAGATCTTTATGCAGAGGAGGTGTAAAACCTGATCTGGGGCCTTCAAAGAGGAAAGTCTTCATGATGATGCAGAATACCACTGGTTAACCTGACTACTACTACCCCCAGTGTGGCTGTCCTGCAAGCCCACAGTGGGATCCACCCTGGCATCTCCATCCGGATTAGTCCCTGAGTTCAGGGCCTTGGTGCCCATGTCCTCTGAGGCTCTGCCTTACAAAGCAGTTGCCCTGCAAGGGGAGAGAAGTGGGAAGGAGGCTGATTGCTAGGAAACTCCAAGGAATCCAGCAAAATCCTTACTTGACTCTCAGTCACTAACAAACCTATCCCATTCGCCCAATAATGACAAGAAAGCTCACAAGAACAAATGTCTGAAGGTTAGGTAAAATTAGGTTACCTAGCATGCTCAAGACTCTGGGTTCTGTCTCCACACAATAAAGGAGGGAGAGAGTGAGACAGGGGTTGGGACAATAAAATCAAACACAGAAATGCTGCAGAATTAGGACACTAGGTGATGGGAAAATGTGGTAAAATTATCTTGTAAATGCCTGGTTTCTCCATATTTCTATCTCTCCCACTCTCCCCTTTGATTTTTGGGGCATTTTTACTTTCTCCCTAAGTTACCTTTCTTCTATCTCCACCACCAATTCAGACTTTCCAAAGAAAGTTGTGAAAGCCACTTGTATTTTGTAGTCTTGTAGGTGCTGAAAGTTTCAAAATGAGAGAGATTTGGTGGTGATCATTTTAGCTATATGTAAAGGATAAAAGTGTTTATATTTGGTCATATACTAAAGCTTCTTCCACAATTAGGAGATAAAAACTTGCACCAATTGATGAAGTGATTAAGGAGCCTTAGAAACAGCATTGCTTACATGGTTTATTTTCTGTCCAGAGAATCACAGAATGACTATATTACAAGATGTGTGAGTGTGAGTGTGTGTGTGTGTGTGTGTGCCTGAGAGAGAGAGAGAGAGAGAGAGAAAGAGAGAGAGAGAGAGAGAGAGAGAGAGAGAGAGAGAGAGAGAAAACTCTGAGTATAAGATTTAATGGCCATAGCTTTTTTCAGTGCTGAAGATATTTCACGTCCAATATGTAAATTCTTGGTCCATTCCCCACCAGAACATTGTGGCAGAATGCCTTATTCATGTAGCATTTACTGGGTGCTCTTAGGTGCCAGGTCCTGCACTTGGTGAGGGGTGGCATGTGGAACAAAGCACAGTTGCATGACTCATGGACTCCACAGCACATAGAGACAGCACATAGAGGTACAACCATGTCCCTTCTACATGCTAGACTATTGGGTCCTTGGAGACTTACAGTGAATTTGAAAAGTGACATGTACTAAAGAATGGCAGATGGGTTATATCAGATCAAGGGGCTATGGCTGCCATCTGCAGTGAGGCAGTTTCCGAGGGAAGAGGAATAGGTGGAGAAGGTCATGGATTAGCATTTGGGTGTCAAGTGACTCAACCAATCATGTCTGAAACTAAATTTAACCAAAGATAAGTCTGCAGTACCAGTGGGATTTCAGAGTAGAATAAGGAGCTGTGGATCATCTTCCCCCCAATGGTAACAGCCTATGACTCCACAGTGCTTTTTCTCTGTGCTATAATCAGTACATGGCTGTTAATAAAAAAGATACGTGGTTCAAGGTCACACCAGGATGTTTTAGTCTTCTTCTAGATTCTCATTCAACTTCTGATTCTCTCTCAAAATTTGCCATTCTCTGAAGTTTCTTTTATCTTTCATCCTGTAACCCTCCATTCCTCCTGGTCTCCTTCTTTGACTGTGGTTGCTGCTGGGATGTTGTGAGGACTCAATGGTTATATTCACTGAGTTATGCCCTGAGAAGTGGTTTCTCCCTGTCCTACAAGATGCCACTGGTCTCTCATCACTGTTTAGAGCACAGAGTCTACCTCAACCTATCTGGATTCCATGGGACAGTCAGGACTCAAGCATGGAAATAAGAAATGACTCTGAATCCATGTTAGTACACCCCTAAAAGGAGTATTGACTTTGCCATCACAGGATGCTACCAACACTTTGATTTGGGGCTGTCTCATCCTGACATTTGTTTAAGAATACTTGTAGGTTTATATACAAATTGAGCAGAAAGTACAGAGTTTCTACATACTCCTCTCCATGTACACATTTCCCTGTTATTAGTGTCTGGTTTAAAGTGTATATTTGTTATAATTGATGAAAAATTTTTATATATCTTTTTAAATCAAATAACTCCACTATACCACATAACTTGTACAACTTTTCTTGTTAATTTAATACTTGGTTAGTCACACTTTTTCAAAAAAGGATTGTGTATGTGTGTGTGTACATACTAATACATACATATATATATACACATGTGTATATATATATATATATATATATATATATATATATATATATTTTGCATGCTGTCTGCTATCTGGAATGGAATGGACCATGACCAGCATGACCAGCATTGGGTGAGAAAAAGTCTACTTCTGGAAACTTTCTTGGTAAAACTCCCTGCTTTCAGGGCAGTATCTCTCTTGTTTTTTGAACCTGAAAAGAAAAGAAATATTGGTAAGGTATTGTATTCCTCACCTAAAAGAAATGCAGGCAGATTTGTCTGCACCTATGTCCATGTATATGTATGTGTGTGTATATTATATATATATACATATATATATGTATGCTTATATTTTTGTATATGAATATATATATATATATATATAATATGCACATTTCATATACCTGTACCTCATTAGTTATGGGACTCCCTCTCCAGGATCTGGGGAAGTGCTGGTTCAGTTTGTAACAAGGAAAGATAGCAGCCAGAAGTAATCTGAACCCTTCTTTACCAATTAGCAAATAATACAGGCTTTTAAATCATTTTCTAAACATAGGTGAACATGGGCAATAGAGGAATGGAGCAGAGAACACTTTTACTGGGGACACAGAGTAAAAAAAAGACAAGGAGAAACAAAATTAGTTGCACCACCTTGAACCACCAGAGAATTGGAACCTGGAATTCAGACAAAGAAGATTCAACCTTTTATATTCAGTAACATACTGATTTCAACTACTTTGGAAATGCACTGAGAAATTATTATCATCATGTTCCCTTTTATAAAGGATTGCTCCTGTTTTGGATGGTGTTTAAGTCATCTGTTTAAATGGGCTAGAAATCCAAATGAACTCTAGGAGAAATGAGGACATGGAACTTTTTATTTTATCTTATTTTTATTCTTTTACTTATTCATTTATTTTGAAATAAAATTTTAACACACTTTAGTCTCAAAAGCAGAAATATTCAAGTTGAAAAATACTTGGGATAGTTTTCTGCTCACTATAAAGCTTTGGCATTTTAGAATTTTTTTAAACCTGAAATGTCAAGAACTTTTTACAAGATATAAAAATGTGCCTAATGAGAGAGGATCAAGTAACTATTTTGTAAAAATGGACTTTTTCATTTTCATTCTGCCTGAGCATTTGCTAAATCTCATTATTGCTACTTAAAGAAAACTAGTTTTTAATAGGCCTTGGTGTCACAAAACAGATATCTGTTCATCTGAGACCTGCTTTTTCTCTTTTATTTATATATGGTTATAAACAAAAAAATTAACTACCTGTAATACTCTCAGTCAATCTTTTCACTAGGGAAGCAGGAAGCACAAGTGTCATTTTTTTCTCTACCTCCAGGATCACCTGCCACCTAGATGGGTTCAGTTCTTCCCTGGGATCAGAAAGATGGTTAAGGAAATGAAAGACAGTAATGCAGTGAAATATTAATTTTTGTGTCCTGTCCACCTTGAGTTTGTTACTTAAGTCAGAATACATCTGGTTGTGGAAAAATAACCAAAACTTTATTAAATGTATTGGTAGATGAAGTGACACTCTAATTTGGGTTAGCTATAAAATGACCAGGCTATGTGGGGAGGGGTTAAAAGTTATAAATGAAATGACAGTAGCTCAGGGAAGATACTTGTTGAAACTATATGATGGGGATAATATTCTATGAGAATGGGTTTGTGAATTTTATGAGCTAATTGGTGCAGAGTACTCAGTCTGGAATAAGTACTTAGTAAACAGTGATTCATTGCTCACTTTGCACTTGAGGACTCACCTGAGGTCACAGATCTATGATGTGGTATGGTTGCATCTCTAAACACCAGTGTACCACATTCCAACACCTGTGCTTTTAGGGCAGTTACTATTTGGCATATACTCAATGTGTGGCCTAACACCCACTTGGTACACATGACAACTCATCCATCTTTATTTGCTGGTTACTGTGTTGAGCTCTTTGTCTGGATTACTGTATTGAACTAAGGCAACAGTCCTACAACATAGATACTATTATGTTATCCAATAAATTCCCTAAGAGGTAGAGCTAGCAATGGAGTTCTAGATCACTGATTTTAGAATCTAGCCTTCTCCCTGTTGTGCTGTACATTCATCATCCCACTGTGTGAGGTAGTGCACAGACATGTCAAGGTGAGGGCAGGTTTTTGCTAATGGCAGAGGTCACTTGGTGCTTCTTTTAAAAATCACTAACAGAAGCTGAGATTTTTGGAAACAGCCAGCACTCATCCCCTTGTGTACATTTCTCTTCTGTGGAACAAACAAGAACACAGCATGTGCAGGGGCCCTCCATTCCAGGGCTTCCATTTCAAATTGAGAAGTATGAGATGAGAAAAATCCTGTGGAAAAATAAGGAAGGAGATGGGTAGAGGTAGGAAAAGAATATTTGTAAGTGACATTCCCTTATTAGAAGCAAGAATGGGGTGTTTCAGAAATGAAGGGAAGTGGTACCTGAGGTGATTCTTAAGCCATAGGAAGCCTAATGAAGGGCACACATAGCCCACTGGACAGCATGCAGAGAAGTGAGCAAAGGTGTAGCATCATGCATAGGGCACTGACAGTGAGTGGCTTAGCAAAAGCAATGTCACAGAAGGCCATCTACAGCTGAAACATTCCTAGACTCTGCTCTGCTGGTCTGTGTGTTTCCTAAACTCATTTGATAAAGATTATCATGGTAATTGTTAAAAGCTTTTTCCCAAGTTCTTGGCCAGATCCACTGACTAGAGTCTTCAGCAATGTGACTTTGAGTCTGTATTTTTCATAAGCCCTCAAGTGATTCTTATGATCAGACAAGTTTGGAAATAGCTGAGGAGAGATGGGAGATAAGAACTAATTTCTGTCCAGTTCTTCAATCCTTAATTAACCATGTTCTTAATTATCAAGTTTCTCCCAACCTTTGCAGAACTCCACATTCTTAGACCTGGCCTTCAGAACTGTGGATCCCAGGTCCAATTAGGCTGTTTTTCCTTTTTCACAAGAAGCATCTCTGCAAATCAACATTTTTCCATAAGCAAGAAACAAGCACCAGACACAGAAAAATGTTTACCATTTTTCTGCTTTCTTTTTATGAGGTGATAAGGGCTCATATTTTCAGTGTGTACTATGGACAAATCTACCATCCAATGATAGGAGAAATTGAAGAAATAGAGCACACATCTAGGAAGAGGGATTGAGTGATAAACTTAAATTTTAAGATACCCAAAAATCACATCTGAAGTCCTTTTGGAAAAATGATAGAATGCACCTTGTTGAAGAGACAAGTGGAATCATCTCCTTTTAGCATGTTCAAGGCTACTGGAAAAAGCTGCCTTAGTGCCATTCATGGTGGCACACACCTGTATTCCCAGTGGCTTGGAAGGCTGAGGCAGGAGAATCACATGTTCAAGGCCAGCCTCAGCAACTTAATGAGGCCCTAAGCAACTTAGTGAGACCATGTCTCTAAATTGCAAAAAAAAAAAAAAAATGACTGAGCATGTAGCTCAGTGGTTAAATGTCCCTGAGTTCAATCCCAGTACACATACAGAAAAAAAAAAAAAACCTGCCTTAGCAAGAGTAATAAGTGACTGACAACACAGATTATATGCATGTTGTGCAGGACATAGGGATTAGGTTTTATAATACCAGGTTATTCTTGCTAAAACTTCCCATGGTGAAAAAGTGCTCTTTGTGTAGAACATCATAGATTTGAAAAGTTCATAAATGTTAGTGAGAAATTCTATTGCAATTTATGTTTCATACAAAAAGAGGGATGGGGAAAGAGGAAGAAAGGAAAGAAAGATAATAGACAATACCAGAAAATGAAAACTCAATTCAGCTTTTCAGTTAAAGTCAGATGTATTTTAGGCTCTACTTATAGGCAACTTCATATAGGTAACATACTTTATTTGTGTTTTATGAAGACTTGAATCTGTCAGAGCAAATAAGATCACAGAGTAATTAAAAAGTAATAGGGATGACACATGAGAGGCAGGATCAGTCCAGCATCACTTGTGAAGCAGCAGCATTTTATATTTTACACTCATTTTCAGAAACTCTAAGATCTTTCTTGGAGCCATAGGCTGCACCTATTTGCAAGACCCTTTCTCAATAATATCTGAATAGGGCATTGGCATGAACCTAAAAATTCTCTCATCACACTTCTCAAGTCATTAATAAAGACTGATAAAATCTCCACAGTGTGTACAACCCGGTAATGATTGTTAAAGAGGGTGTGCAAAAATCATCCAGAACATCTCTGAATCAGCAAAGAACATCTCACTCAAATGCACCTAGGAGAGTAGGCTCACAAGCTTCATAAGTAGATAAGAAAACAGAATCCAGAGGAAGGGTTCTAAATTCTGTGAAGTGCATGGATGAGCCTACTTTGGGTCTCCAAAGATGGAGTTAGGTCTTCTATATAGTACTGACTTTGTTATTGTGCATATGATTAGAACAACAAACAAAAAATAACATTTATTGAATTCATAAAAAAAACTTTTCTCAGTTTGTCCTGCATATACAGTTTCATTTGATTTTTCATTTTCATTTTGATTTTCACAATTTCATAATGTGTATGGCTATCTTTTCTATTTTACAGAGGACAGTGGTGGAACTTGGAGAAGTTAAAAGCATCCATGGCTCCCTCACTTACCACTTCCTTGGCATTGGATAGAGTCCATGAAAGTCCTCACCTACAAAATGATGATCATACCATATTTATAACATTGTATTTTACAGGGTAACATGAGGCAGTTTATGGACTACCCAGCATAATAGTGTGCATAGTCTAAGTCACAGTATCAGCCTGTTTTTCTCAAAGTCTTCCAAGAGCTTCCATTTCCCAAAAGTGAAAGGCAGGTTCTTGACTCACAGAACTTAAGCCATCTGGAAATGCCCAGTCTTTCACTTCTAAGCACCCTCCAAGTCTAGCCTTCTATTTGTGAGACCCTCTCTACACTAACATTCTTTCCTGCATCCTCCTCTCATAGCCCATACTATTTAGAATTGCAGCTCCTCAGTTACCCACCCTGACACTTTCACCCTACCACTCTGCTATCTCAATATAATTTATGATTAAGATGCCCTATATATCTCTCAGTCCCCAACAAATATTAAGCTACAAGGTAAGGAATAGATAAGCTTTATTTGTTATTGCTATGCACCTAGTTGATGTTCCTTCATTAAATATAGTTTGGGATGTTTTCTCTGTCCCTTTCTTTCTTCCTTTTTCAAGGTCACACCCTTGATTGATCAGAAGTCTTTATTTTCCAAGTGTGCAAAAGTCAAAATAAACATTTGAACTGTCAGTAACTGAAATAGGTTTAAAGGGTCCCAAGATAAAAAGCAAACAAAAGCCAACAAATTTTTGGGGTCTTCTAAATATAGAATCATGCTGTTAATAAATAGGAATAATTTGAGTTCTTTTCCTATACATATCCCTTTAATTTCTTTCTCTAATTGCTCTGGCTAGGGTTTCAAGGACAATGTTGAATAGAAGTGGTGAAAAAGGGCATCCTTGTCTTGTTTCAGTTTTTGAAGGGAATGCTTTCAAATTTTCTTCATTTACAATAATGTTGGCCTTGGGTTTAGCATATATTGTTTTTACAATACTGAGGTATGTTCCCATTATACCTAGATTTTCTAATGTTTTGAACATGAACAGGTGGTGCATTTTCTCAAATGCTTTTCTACATCTATTGAGATAATCATATGGTTCTTGTCTTTAGGTCTATTGATGTGATGAATTAATTTTTTTTGATTTCCATATGCTAAACCAAACTTGCATCCCTCAGATGAACACTACTTGATCATGGTGCACTATCTTTGTAACACGATTTTGTATAAAATTTGCCAGAATTTTACTGAGAATATTTGCATCCATATTTATGAGGAATATTGGTCTGAAATTTTCTTTCCTTGATGTGTCATAGTGATGGTAGCTTCATAGAATGAGTTTGGAAGATCTTCCTCCTTTTCTATTTCATGGAATAATTTGAGGAGTATTGGTGAAGGTCTTGTAGAACTCGACTGAGATTCTGTCTGGCCCTGGGGTTTGCTTAGTTGTTAGGCTTTTGAGGGATCTTCTGTTTCACTGTTTGAAATTGATCTGTTTAAATTGTGTATGTCCTTATTAATCAGTTTGGATAGGTCATATATCTCTAGAAATTTGTCAATGTCTTTAAGATTTTCAATTTTATTGGAGTATAAATTTTTAAAATAGTTTCTGATTAACATGTTTATTTTAGTAGTGTTCATCATATTTCCTTTTTCATCACAAAGTTTAGTAATTTGAGTTTTCTCCCTCTTTGTTAACATGGCTAAGGGTTAATAAATTTTAATTATCTTTTTTAAAAACTGAGGTTTTACATTGTCAATTTTTAAAATTGTTACTTTTCTTTCAGTTTTATTGATTTCATCTCTGATTTTAATTATTTCCCATCTTCTACTGATTTTGGTGTTGATGTGCTCTTTTTCTAGGGTTTTGAGGTATAATGCTTGTTTTTTTTATTTGACTATTTTTTATTATTTTAATTAATGAGCTCAATGCAATGAACTTTCCTCTTAGAACTGTCTTCATGTTGTCCCATAGATTTTGATATGTTGTGTTGCTATTCTCACTTACTTCTAAGTATTTTTTTTATTTCATTCCTTATTTCTTCTTCTGTCTACTGGTCATTCATGCATCATTTAGTCTCCAGTTATTAGAGGAGCTTCTAATTTTTATTTAATCATTCATTTCTAATTTTATTCCATTATGTTCTTTTAGAATGCAAGATATTAAAAATTTCATCAGAAAAATTATAGAACTAATAAGCAAATTCAGCAATGTAGCAGGATGTAAAATTAACACCCATAATATCAAACACATTTCTATACAACAGTGATGAATCCACTGAAGGAGAAATTAGGAAAACTAGGCCATTCACAATAGTCTCAAAAACAAAAAAGTTGGGAATCAATCTAACAAAAGAGATGAAAGACCTCTATAGTGAAAATTGAAGAGCACTAAAGGAAGAAATTGAAAACCTTGAAACATTGAAAGCTCTCCCATACTCTTGGATATGCAGAATTAACATTGTCAAAATGACCATTCTACCAAAACCATTGTACAGATTTAATGCTACTCTATTAAAATCCCAATGACATTCTTCATAGAAATATAAAAAGCAATCATAAAATTTTTTGACATAAGAGGGTTTATTAAGCAAATAGAGTGTCTCCCAGCAGGGTAAGAGAGAAAATGAGAGGAAAAGTGAAAGAGTGCACACAAAAGAGAGTGGAAAAGTGAGGAGGAGAGAGAAAGAGAGTAGGAGAGAGAGAGCATGAGAAAAGATGGCAGGGAAGCTATCCTCAAGCAGTTTAATTCTGACGGGCTAACAGGGGACCAATAACAGAGAAGGATACTTGCAAGCAAACTGATGAACCAATAGCTAGCTAGGATGTTAACAGACTGACAAGTAGTTGGGAGGCGGGGATATGACTGCAGCAGAAAAGGCAGGGAGAACAGCTTTCAGACTGACAAGCTAGTTTGTGATGCAATGTAAAGGGCAGGGGAGCAGCTTCGTATTACATTCCCCAGTTTCTGTTTTTATAATAAATTTTTTTCTCCAGTTTTTTCCTGTCTTATCTCTCCTTTCTGCCTAAGTGACTAGGGCTGGTAAAAGTCCATTCTCCCAGGGGCAGTCTTCAACTTCCAGACATCCACAGGCAGATGGTTTCATGGACTTCATTTTCTAAAATTGAATGTATTTCTACACTAACTGCCTGTCCCCAATTCTGGCTTCATTCACCCCTCTAATTTTAAGAACTCCTTTACTTCTGTAGGGAAAGGGGGCAATGACCACTCTGGCTTCTTTGAGCTGAAGGGGGAAGCATGGGGCAAACAGTTTGGAGTTCCCTTATTAGAAATCAGGTTAATTGAGGTAGAAATCTGGTTGGGGAAGAAAAGGTTGTAGAGACATCTGGGGGTGGGTGCTTTTATGAGAGAAGAACAAAAAAACATGAGTACTGAAATGAGATTAATACAATATAAATGTTGCAGAATCTGGAACATGCCAATGAATATCATAGAGATGAGAGAAGTCAATAATTCCTCACCATGCGGTAGAAGAACTGATAAGTTGTCCCCATAACAAGACCTAGCAAAGGCTGGAGAGGACAAGGCCTGTATCTGGGAACTTTAACTTTGTCCAGGTTATCAGGAATGTAAATACATTTAGTAGAAATCTCTATATTTCTGTTACTAGCAAACATAGATTAAGCCTACCTGTGTCTGTAGGCCTTAAACTGAAAAACTTCTGACTCTGGCAGTTTTTCTTGATAGTTATCAGGCACATTTGCCTAAGAATCTCTCTTTTGTAGCTTTTAGCCTTTATTCTAGTGGACTAACACAAGTGTACATCTTAAGTTACATTTAACTATTATTTCTTTTAAATGCCCAAGAATGGCTATATTTTGGTTTTAATTGTTTTGCTAGGTATCTAAGATCAAGCTGGTCAAAGTGACCTGTTCCTGTCTGTTAAAGAGTCAGTTGAGTTCCCACAGGAGTCAGTCATAGAGAACATAAGGGCAGCTTCTTAGCTTTATTGCCATCCATTAGGCAGGGTATCCTCAATGAGGTGGCATTTCCTTGAAAGCACCAGGGATGTCTCCCTTTTTCCTTGACCCTCCTCTGCAGCAGATGCACTGATTGGCTTTTCATCCTCCAGTGGCCTCATAATTCTCCCTGATCGGGAGGTCATGTGACCCAGAATTTCAAAGCTCCTTAAAAAAGTCCTCTTGTGGAGATCCAAGATGGTGGACTAGAGGGAGGCTGCATTCCTTGTCACTCTGTAACTCCAGTTTCAAGCAGAGAATATCTGTTTCTTGGTGAGGCAGTTTTTGCTGCTTATTGATCCCCTGCTGTTTACCCCATTTGTCTGCTGTGATCACCTGCAGCCTGCCAGCATATTGATGCCTTTTATGAGTGCAGATTGCTCACTGTCAGGTGCCTATCATCAGCCATTTGCCTGCCTCTCACCTGTCCATTGCCTGCCTTACACCTATCCATCACCCAATGCAGGAGGTTCACCTCCAGATTGTTCGACAACAGTCAACAAACTGATCGCCGACCGCCAGTGGAGCACCAGCTGCCTGCTTGTGGCTGGAAGTTCACTGTTACAGTACCTGCAGATTTGATTACACATAGCTGCTGCAATATTGAGACAACAACCAGACCCCATAGGACCCCTGGCCAGACTGACTGAGGCCCATCTCCAGGATCCCTCGGCCCAAGTGATCACTCCCTACCTCTGGGGCCCTCACATCAACTGACTGCTCTCTGCCACCAGGACCCCCAGACCAACTGACTGTGCCCTATCACTGGGACCCCAGACCGACTGATTGCACCCAGCCACCAGAATCCTGCAAACAAACCAAACACACCCAACCTCTGGGACCCCTCCCTGACCAACCACACCCCTCCTCCAGGACCTCCAGCTGACTATGTCCACACCCTGAGCTGCAGCTCCCCATTTGACAACACATTTGAAAGTCACAGTGGCCATCTTGGATAATCCTGGAAGTTGAAGCTCTGATATTTTAGGTGGGGCAAATCCCATCCTGAGATGCCTGCTGGAGATGAGCTCATTGTGAGGTACCTCTCCTGCATCAGGTTACTGAAGACTGGTAGGTTTCATTACCATATGACTGTTATACTGTAGATTTCATTTTTTCTCCTTATTGAAAGAATTTAAGTTTTTATTTCTTTACTTTTCTCACTCTCTTTTCCCTTTGTTTACCTGTTCCCTCAGAGTCTCTTTCTTCCTTTTTGCATGCTAACATCCAATTTCTTTTGATTATACTCTGACACATTCTATTATCTAGAACTTCTGTATATTCTTTTCTTATCCCATTAACAGCTACATTCTACATCCTTCTGCATCCTCTTTGTCCTCCATTAGAAATTGCAGCCCTTATTGCAAATCTGTTTGTTTTACTGAAGATAATATTTGAACTCATTCTGTTTATTATGACAATATTGTTATTGTCCTCATAGGAGCTATTTGGTATAGGATTGCATAGTGTCTGAATTGGGCACTGCTAATATTGATCTCCCCATTAAAGAAAGGGTTTTGGAAACCTATAGGGCCACCATAAGCCTATAGAGGGAAATCTGCAATACCCCAGATCTGCACTGATAGAGGGGAAGATACATGAACAACATGAAAAAACAAGGGAAGAAATGATGCAAACAAATCTAGATTCTATATTAATAGAATCCAATGACAGTATGGTAGAAGAAATGTCAGAAAAGGACTTCAGATTATACATGATTAAGATGATTTGTGAAGCAAAGGATGCGATAAGAGAGCAAATGCAGGCAATGAATGATAATATCAATAAGCTAAAAGAGCAACTAAAAGAAGCAAAAGATCATTTCAACAAAGAGATAGAGATTCTCAAAAAAAAAAGTGGAAATCCTTGAAATGAAGAAAACAATAAACCAAATAAAAAATTCAATGGAAAGCATCACCAAAAGACTAGACCACTTGGAAGACAGAACCTCAGACAATGAAGACAAAATATTTAATCTTGAAAACAAAGTGGGCCAAACAGAGAAGATGGTAAGAAATCATGAACAGAATCTCCAAGAACTATGGGACATCATGAAAAGATCAAATTTAAGAATTATTGGGATTGAGGAAGGCACACAGATACAAACCAAAGGAATAAACAACCTATTCAATGAAATAATATCAGAAAATTTCCCAAACCTGAAGAATGAAATGGAAAATCAAATACAAGAGGCTTAACAGAACACCAAATGGACAAAATCACAACATATCCACACCAAGGCACATTATAATGAGAATGACTAGCATTCAAAATAAAGATAGGATTTTGAAGGCCATGAGAGAAAAGCATCAGATTACATATAGGGGAAAACCAGTACAGATAGCAGCAGACTTCTCAACCCAGACTCTAAAAGCTAGAAGGGCCTGGAACAATGTATTTCAAGCTCTGAAAGGACATGGTTGCCAACCAAGAATCCTATACCCAGCAAAAATAACCTTTAAATTTGAAGATGAAGTAAAATCCTTCCATGCTAAACAAAACTTAAAAGAATTCCAAATAGAAAGCCTTGCACTACAGAATGTTTCTCCAAAAAATATTCCATGAGGAGAAAATGAAAAACAATAATGGAGGTCAGCAAAGGGAGTAACTACCTTAAAAAAAAAAACATTCAAAGGAGAAACCAAGCCTAGTTAAAAACCAAAAATAAACCCAAATGACTGGGAATACAAATCAAATCTCAGTAATATCCCTGAACATTAATGACTTAAACTCATCAATCAAAAGACATAGACTGGAAGAATGGATTAAAAATAAAGAATGCTGCCTGAAAGAGACTCATGTCATAGAAAAAGAAAACCAGAGATTAAAGGTGAAAGGATGAGAAAAAAACCTACCATGCATATGGATTCAGCAAAAAAGTAGAGGGTTTTCATCCTTATATCAGATAAAGTGGACTTCAAGACAAAGTTAGTCAGAAGGGATAAATAAGGACATTTCATACTGCTTCATGGAACCATAAATCAGGAAGACATAATGATAGTAAATATTTATGCCCCAAACAATGGTGCATCCCTGTAAATCAAACAAATCCTCTCAATTTTAGGAATCAAATAGACCACAACACAATAATTCTGGGTGACATTAATGCACCGCCATCACCACTAGATAGAACTTCCAAACAAAAACCAACCAAAGAATCCATAGAACTCAATAACACAGTCAATAACATAGACTTAATAGAAATGTATAGAATATTCCATCCATCAATGATCAGATTCACTTTCTTCTCAGCAGCACATGGAACCTTCTCCAAAATAGACCATATGTTATGACACAAAGTAGCCCTTAGAAAATGTAAAACATTTTCTGTTCTATCAGATCATAATGGATTGAGAGTAGAAAGCAATGACAAAATAAAAAAAAAACAGAAATTACTCCAACACCTGGAGACTAAATATAATGCTATTGAATGAAACAAGGATAAGAGAAAACATCAGGGAGGAGATAAAAAAAAATTCTTAGAGGTCAATGAGAATGATGATAAAACATATCAAAATATCTGGGACACTTTAAAATCAGTACTAAGAGGAAAATTCATTGCATCGAGCGCATTCCAGAAAAGAATAAAAAGTCAACAACTAAATGACCTAATCTTACAGCTCAAAGCCCTAGAAAAAGAAGAGAATAACAGCAAAAGTAGTAGAAGACAGGAAATAATTAAAATCAGACCTGAAATCAATGAAATTGAAACAAAAGAAACAATTCAAAAAATTGACAAAACAAAAATGTGGATCTTGAGAAAGTAAATAAAATAGACAAACCCTTAGCCACATTAGCAAAGAGAAAGAGAGAGAAAACTCAAATGACTAAAATTCGTGATCAAAAAGGAAATATCATGGCAGACACCACTGAGATACAGAACATAATGAGAAGCTACTTCAAAAATCTGTATTCCAACAAAATTGAAACTACCAAAGACATTGACAAATTTCTAGAGACATATGCTTCTCCCAAACTGAACCAGAAGGACATACACAATTTAAGCAGATCAATACCAAGCAATGAAATAGAAGAAGCCATTAAAAACCTACCATCCAAGAAAATCCCAGGACCAGATGGATTCTCAGCCGAGTTCTACAAGACCTTCAAAGAAGAACTCATTCCAATACTTCTCAAAGTATTCCAGGAAATAGAAAAGGAGGGTACCCTACCAAACTCATTTTATGAAGCTAATATCACCCTCATACCTAAACAAGGCAAAGACACATCAAGAAAAGAAAATTTTAGACCAATATCCTTGATGAATATAGATGCAAAGATCCTTAACAAAATACTGGCAAACCGTATCCAAAAACATATTAAGAAAATTGTGAACCACGATCAAGTGGGGTTCATCCCTGGAATGCAAGGATGGTTTAACATCCGTAAATCAATAAACGTAATCCATCATGTCAATAGACTTAAGGATAAGAACCATATGGTTATTTCAATTGATGCAGGAAAAGCACTTGACAAAATACAACACCCCTTCATGCTCAAAACACTAGAAAAAATAGGGATAGTAGGAAGATACCTGAACATTGTAAAGGCTATTTCTGCTTAACCCATGACCAACATCATTCTTAATGGAGAAAAACTAAAACCATTCCCTTTAAAAATGGTAACAAGACAGGGATGTCCTCTTTCACCACTTATATTGAACATTGTCCTCAAAACTGTAGACAGAGCAATTAGGCAGACCAAAGAAAATAAAGAGATAGGAAAAGAGGAACTCAAACTATTCCTATTTGCTGATGACATGATTCTATATTTAGAGGATCCAAAAAACTCCTCCAGAAAACTTCTAGACCTCATCAATGAATTCAGCAAAATAGCAGGCTATAAAATCAACATGCATAAATCTAAAGCATTTTTATATGCAAGCGATGAAACATCTGAAAGGGAAATGAGGAAAACAACTCCATTTGCCATAGACTCAAAAAATAAATAAAATAAAATACTTGGGAATCAATCTAACCAAAGAGGTAAAAGATCTCTGCAATGAAAACTTCAAAACATTGAATAAAGAAATTGAGGAAGACCTTGCAAGATGGAAAGATCTCCCATGTTCTTGGATAGGCAGAATTAATATTGTCAAAATGGCCATACTACCAAAAGTGCTATACAGATTCAATGCAAGTCCAATTAAAATCCCAATGAAGTACCTTACAGAAATAGAGCAAGCAATCATGAAATTTATCTGGAAGAATAAGAAACCCAGAATATCTAAAGCAATCCTTAGCAAGAAGAATGAAATGGGGTATTGCAATACCAGAACTTCAACTATACTACAAAGCAATAGTAACAAAAACAGCATGGTATTGGCACCAAAATAGACAGGTAGATCAATGGTACAGAATAGAGGACATGGACACAAACCCAAATAAATACAATTTTCTCATAATAGACAAAGGTGCCAAAAATATGCAATGGAGAAATGATAACCTCTTCAACAAATGGTGCTGGGAAAACTGGAAATCCATATTCAACAAAATGAAACTAAACCCCTATCTCTCACCCTGCACAAAAATCAACTCACAATGGATCAAGGACTTTGAAATCAGACCAGAGACCCTGCATCTTATAGAAGAAAAAGTAGATCCAAATTTTCAACTTGTTTGCTTAGGATCAGACTTCCTTAACAGGACTGAGATAGATTCAAACTAAATAGTTTCTCTCAGCAAAGGAAACTATCAGCAATGTGATGAGAGAGCCTACAGTGTGTGAGAAAATGTTTGTCACTCATACTTCTCATAGAGCACTTATTTCCAGAATATTTAAAGAACTCAAAAACTCTACACAAAGAATACAAATAACCCAATCAAAAAATGGGCTAAGGATATGAACAGACACTTCACAGAAGATCTACAAGCAATCAACAAACATATGAAAAATTGTTCACCATCTTTAGTAATAAGATAAATGTAAATCCAAGCTACCCTAAGATTTTATCTAACTCCAATTAGAATGGCTATTATCAAGAATACAAGCAATAAAAAGTGTTTGTGAGAATGTGGAGAGAAATGCACACTCATACATTGCTGGTGGCACTGCAAATTAGTGCAGCCACTCTAGAAAGCAGTGTGGAGATTCCTTAGAAAACTTAGAATGGAACCAACATTTGATCCAGCTATCCCACTCCTCGGCCTATACCCAAAGGACTTAAAATCAGCATACTACAGAGTACGGCCACATCAATGTTCATAGCTGCTCAATTCAAAATAGCCATATTGTGGAACCATCCTAGATGCCCTTCAATTGATGAATGGATAAAAAAACTGATATATATATATATATATATATATATATATATATATATATATATATATATAAATATATTGAAATATTATTCAGTCATAAAAAGTAATAAAATAATGACACTTGCAGGCAAATGGATGAAATTGGAGAATATCATGCTAAGTGTGATAAGCCAATCTCAGAAAACCAAAGGACAAATGATCTCACTGATAAGCAGATGATGATGCATAATGGGGGGTGGAAGGGTGGCAAGAATGGAGAAAGGAGGAACTGTATAGAGGGAAAAGAGGGATGGGCGGGGTGGAGGGGAAGAAAAAATGGCGGAATGAATCAAACATCATTACCCTATGTAAATGTATGATTATGCAAATGGTATGCTGTTACTCCAGATACAAAGAGAAACAACATGTATCCCATTTGTTTACAATAAAAGTAAGTAAAAAGTAATAGTCCTCTTATTCCCTGGATTCAGCGTTACTGAGAGCAAAACACAAATACTGGCTTTTTTTGGCCTCTGTATTTAATCTTAATATCTAAGTTTGATCTTAACCATCCAGCAAGCCAGTCTCACCAGTCATAAAGCAAGAGTGTTGCGCTTTAATTTCAATGTCTATAAGTTTATAGTTATTTATACCCTTTTATCTAATTGAGGTCTATGTTATCCGTCCTATACAATTTCAAGTTAATTTACGGTGTTTGCTCCTGAAGCAGTACTTCTGCAAAATATTAATCAGACAACAGTTAGAGTTTACATGGAAAATACAAAATGAAATCACCAACAGTAAAACATTCAGTTTGTGCAATAGCTATCTTGAATTTTGGCTGAGTTATTCATTATATCCCCTGTTTGAGATCAGAGTAATCTTTACAACGAACATCAAACTTTTGAACACAACTTTAAATATGTTAATGTCTGGCTTACTTTGGAGCCATTCTAACATGCAGGCAGGATGAGGCAGAGCCTTATCTCAGGTTAGGCAGGGCTCTTCACAAATCTTAGGTAAAATGTTCTAATTTTGAAGCTAAATTTTTCCTCTTTTTCCATGACCAGCATGAACAAATTCTCAGGTTCAGTGAGGGGCAAAGGAGTATTAGAAAATAAAGGTTTATAAACACAGATTTTGAATATTAAGCTGAGATCAGATGGAGCTCTGTTCTTTGATGGAAATGCAGATCTAAAGAGTCATATCAGCAATCTTTATATGTATGTAAGTATTATTCTTTGTTTTCAGGAAAGTTACAGAGACTAGGACACTAGGACATTAACGTAACATTTTTTTTTCAGAACTTCAAAGTGCAATGTTAGGAGTTCTGTGTAGCTCTCAAGGAAGTCCACTATCCAAAGTTACTGTAAGGTGGGTAGAAACCAGAGAAGGGAGCTGATGAAACTCTAGTTATCTAGGAAAAGAATTCCTTTCTGCCCAAGAGCTGTGTACCTGAGATCAATGTCAGAGCTGATAGGACTCCTGTATAGAACTTCCCCAGGGAGTGTACTGCCACAGCAGTAAGGCATCTTGTGCCCCTGCACAGGAACACTCACAGGTATAATGCATGACACAGTCATGAGGTTGGAGACCCCAATCTCAGTCACTGTTTTCCCATTTTTGCTACTGTGCATTACCCTCTTCCATAAATGTCATTTTAAGAAGTTTACATATATTGACTCCTGAGTCTATATAAACTTTAGTTAACACAATTTAACATTATATCAAAAACATGAATTAAAGAAAGTCTGAGAGAGCTTTTAGCTTTCATTTTGTGTGGCAAAGTGGCAAAATGCTTTCATGTTTCACGATATTAACCTTTAAACAAATCAGGCTCTCACTAAATTTTAGAAATATATTTACATTTAATTTTTTATCTCAGTGTAAAAAGTAACAAATTTTACATATACCATATTGATGACAGGTCCTATAATAGAACATTAAATGTAAGTTTAAAATTACCATTACAGACAAGTCTAATTTGGAGAATAGCAGCTTGACAAATTTTCTGCTTCAAAACCTTGTATACCTGGAAAATATGAACACATTTAATATACAAAGAATAATGTTTAAGTATGTTACTCCATGGAATAACTTCATAAATTAATCAGATGTCTCTAACAAACACGTTTGAGTAATCCCATACATGTCAACTCTAATTCACTCATCTTATTGTTAAAAAACCAAGATATCAGACAAGTGTAAAAAAGCAAGATATCAGACAAGTGTACCAGCAGTATTTGCCATCTCTTTCTGGTTGAAGAAAAATTCTAGAAAAATTGATGTTAGACATTTTGTAAACATCAACATTTTATTAGTTTGACCACCTAGAGACTTGTGAGTTAATTTTAAAGACATTTACTTCTATTAGTTTAACCAATTTAAATTGAACCTTTTAAAATCATGTGAATTAAAAGTATTTGGATCCATTTTGTAGCATTTTTAATTTTATGCACACTTATATTTAACACAAAAGCAAAGACCTTGTAATATTTATCTCCAATGCAATGTAATAGATGTTCAAAGTTAACTAGAATTGGATAAAAAGAACTGATCAAAAATTATTAAACTAGGTATGTAGGATCAAAATTGTGAGCTCAAAACTATATCATTTAAGAAAAACAAGGGTCCTAGAAGAAAAATGATAATGGCCATTAATTATAGCATGAGAGAGTGAGAAGAAGGGCAGAGAGAACAGATAAAAGGGAGAGATAAAGTGTTCTGTGTTGCAGCCCAGGAGAAATTGAAAATGGACACTTTTTTTTTCCCTTGGGTTTGAGACTGGTCTCCCACTGAGCATTCTGGCTTCCTCCATTTACATTTCAATGTAAGCCTTGACTGAGATCTGAAAGGAGCTAACAGGTTCTAGCAGAACCTTGATGCCTAGGGCATTTTAATCCTTTTTCCTGGTTAGTAATCAATTCAGGTTTGGATGCACAAAATTATAAAACATTAACTCCCACTACTTGTGGGGAATGGGACTGCTATATCATACTCCTTATTGAGACATGCCACTGATGGTTGGGCTGGTTACTCCCTCCACACCAGCATATGTGAAACCTCATGGCAGGAGAACTAGATGGACTGGGCCAGGGAATGAAAGCAGAAACAGAACAGGGTAAAGGAGATGGGGAAGCAGGGGGAGATGGAGAAGCAGGGGCCAGAGGTGCCCAAGCCTGCAGGAAGAGCCAAGAAGCAAGAAAGAAGAGACTTGAAGATAAGGAATTGCTTTCCATCTGCCCACTCGCTCACAGAAGCTGTGTGCCATTGTGTGGACATTTTGGATTGATTATCTAAAGGGTACTGTGGCCAAATATCATTAAGTTTTGATGACTTTAAGCTGGAGGTCAGATGAAGGGTTCTAAAGTTGTCTCAGGGATGAATCTGCTGGAATTGAGGACCCACATCTCATGGTGGAGACTGATACAGCCGAGTCTGTGGCCAGAGCATCCTGAGGTCAGAGTAGTCAACTGGAGACAAGGAGGCAGTACAGTGTTGGTGTTGTCACACAAGCATCAGCCTGTGTGTTGAGCAAAAGCCAAGGGAGTTGAGAACCTGATATCAGGGTTTTTGAGTGCGAGTGCATGAGCATGAAGACAAGCTTCAACCCTGAGAGAGAATCTCCACCATAAAATCAGGAACCCACCTGACAGATAAGACTGACTAAGGGGGCCAGCCATAACTATAGAAGTCATGGCTGGGGATTAAATTGGCCTAGGGGAACCCGCCTAGGGGACTCACCAATCTGAAGTCTGGTGATGAATGCAGAGCAGAGTGTCTGGGCAGAATGGGAGGTGAGACTGTGTCTTGGGGGCACTGGGGTGTCAGATGGGGTTCCACTTGCTTAAGAGACAGTGGAACACCCCATCTGAGCCACAGCACCAATGTAAGAAACCCACAAAAACCACACTGGACATGGAAATTGACATAAGAGTGTTTATTAAGGAAACAGAGAGTCTCCCTGCAGGGCAAGAGAGAAAGTGAGAGGAAAAGAGAAAGAGCACATGCAAGAGAGTGTGGAAAAGTGAGGAGGAGAGAGAAATAGAGTAGGAGAGAGAGCATGGAATCATGAAATTTATTTGGAAAAAAGAGACCTAGAATAGCCAAAACAATCCTTAGGTATTAAAGTGAAGCAGGAAAAATCACAATATCAGACCTTAAATTAGACTACAAAGCCTTGTAACAAAAATGGCATAGTGTTAGCATCAAAACAGACACATAGACCAATGTTACAGAATAGAAGACCCAAAGACAAACTCACATAAATATGATGTAATGGTAAATTTGAGTTGTCATCTTGATTGTATTAAGAGGTGCCCATGATTAAGTGTCTTCTCTGTGAATGTGGGTGTAATTGGGAATGATTGGAATATAAGATAGTGAACTGAAGTGGAGATCCTCCCTATGCACAGGCAACACCACCCATTAGATGGTGGTTTGGATGGAATAAAAGTTGGATGAACAAAAAAGCAGATGCAGATGCAAGTTTGACTCTTTTTGAATGGGTTCTTGATTGTTGTTTTGATCATCTGAGGATACTGTACTCTTGCTTTTTTATTCTTCCAAAGTGGATTCTGCCATTGAGTCTCCAGGGAGTTTCCAGAAGTCTTGATCTTGGACTAGGATAGCACTGTTTGTCCCTCTTGTTTTGGAGCTTCTGCCTCTTGGACAGCACAGCTACTGGTCCTGCTAGCTCTCTAGTCTGAAGACAGCCATTGTGGACTATCCAGTTTCTGGTTGTATAATAAATTTCCTTTTTATAATCATAATTCCTGTTCATTCTGTTCCTCTAGAGAACCCTGACAAATACAGAAATTGGTACTAAGAGTGGCTCTGTAGAAATAAAATTGTAAGGATAAATTTTCTTAGTTGTTTTTGTGGGTTCTGTAGTTGACTATATAAATTGTTTAGACCTAAAGTTATTAAAATTTCTGCTACTGGTAATATGGAGAGCACTAGTAATCCATGGTGTTTAAAGAGATCCATAAAGTAAGTGCATTTTATGCTCCCAATTTGTTACTTATAAAAAGCAAGATATTTAGTGACTATACATGATAATTTTGAACAATTCTGGAAAACTAAGAATTATGATGTTTGTTGGTTGCTTTTGGCTTCAATGGACAAAGTGACAAAGGAGAAGGATGAGCTCAGAAATTTAGCTTCTCAGCTGCAGATGTGCATAACTTTTCTGAAAACTGCTAAGTGTGTTCTGAAGGAGACTCTTGTCTCTTGTAATCATAGGGCTGAGATTGCTGAAAACCAAACACAAACCCTCATCCTGCAATTGGCCAAATTAGGATGAAAGTTTAACTCAGTCTCAGAAGGTGTCTGAAGTTAAAGTGAGAGCACTGCTTGGCAAAGAATGGGATCCTGCAGGTGGGATGGGGCTGTATGGGAGGAGAATGAAGGGGCTGGGGACGTGGAACTCCCACATTCTGATGAGTTTATTTTGCCAGAAGTTGTTGCGTCCCCACCCTTAGTCACAACTGAGGCATCCGTATCACCACCTTCTGTGCCATTTTCTTCTTCCCCATCCCTGGAAGTAAGTGATGCTACTTTGCTTGCAGAAACAGGAAAAACCTTCTGTGATTCAGCTACTCAGCATAAAATTGTTGAGAATCCTCAGGTCCCACCCTCACCACCTACTTTTGCCTTCAGGCCTATAACTAGATCCAAATCTAAGCACCACCCTAGATGTGAGGTACAGAGTGTGACTTACAAGAGGGTGTGTTACACTCCAAAGGAACTTCTTGAGTTTCTATTTATACAAGCAGAGGTCTGGGGAACATGTGTGGGAATGGATTTCAATGGTTTAGGGTAATGGTGGAAGGAACATAAACTTAGATCAGGCTGACTTTATTGATTTTGGCCCATTAAACAGAGATTCTACATTTAATTTAATAGCTAACAGTATTAAAAAAGGTATTAATTATTTGGCTGTTTGTCTGAAGTATGAATCCAAAGAGTTTGTCTGAAGTATGGATCCAAAGATGGCCTACTATAAATGAGGGGGAAATTCCTGGCATCTCTTGGTTTACTGTTGATGAGGGAATTCAGAAACTCAGAGAAATTAAAATGCTGGTGTGGATCTGTCAAGTATGAACTCTTCTATACTTGGGTGATCCAGAAGATGGGCACTTGACCAAAACTAAGAAACAAGTTTGTGATGGGAGTACCAGCATCCTTGAAGAGCTCTGTTGTTGCTCTTCTTTGTAGACCAGACCTTACTGCAGGAGCTGCAGTCAATCAATTGGAAGTTGAAGTTGAGGCTATTTGTGTTATGTTCTGGTTGAGAGGTTGTCTGAATTTTGACCATGTCCAGAGAATTTCTCTGAGGCTGATTTTAGAAGGCATGAACTTCTTAATCTGGCAGAAGAAATGCCTAGTCAATGTAGCATTCAGGCATTGACATGAATATTGCTGGCAGCTTTTAGTCAAATTTATTATAATAATTAGAAGCAGAAAGAGGAGCAAAAAGATTTTAAAAGGTGGACTTAAAATGCAGGGGTAAAACTAGGGCTAAAAATGTTGCAACTTTTAAACACATTACTGGCACTAAAGTAATGTTAAGACTGCCTAGAGACAATGAGAGAGATGTCTTGAGGCTATCTCAGGTTCTTGCAAGACAGCACCCATCTCAAACTTCAGGGTATAAAAAAAAATCTCTTGAGAAGAGACCATGGGGTACCCTTCTTGCACAGCATGGTCTATGAAGTTTCTTCAATGTGCTCATCCACTCAGACACTCAGAGTTTACTGTAGCAAAGGGTCTTGGGAGACTTGAGATGGCAGCAGAACTTGGTATCAACCATGCAGTGCTGTTTCTGCAGATATGTAAGATGCTGGAGTGGGGGATCATGGAGGCTTCCACCAAGATTTCAAAGGTAGGCTTGGATGGATAGGCAAAGCACAACAGGGTTGGAGTCAATGCAGGCACACCCTGAGAAATGTGGAAATGTGAGGAGGAAGCTGAAGCTGCAGTGGATACCCCCAAGATTAAGAAATCGCAGTAAAAAAGGACTTCATCCTAGGAAAGATGCAGGAATCAAGCACAGCCAAGTCAACAGAAAGGTCACTGGGCTGCAGTCAACAAGGTCACAGGGGCAGAGCTACACAAGCCTTTTGGAGAGAACATCAAGATGTTTTGTGCCCCACATGCCTATATGGAGCTACAGGACCTGTTTGTTCAGCAGGATTTCAGCCTTGCTTAGGTTGCATTCTTTCTTTCTAGGCCCATATTTTTGTAAATAAAAATGTTTACTCAGTACCTTTATGTGTTGGATGATTGTAAATTGCTTTAATTTTATAGGAGCTCACAATGCAAGATTGCCTTGAGCTTCAGAAAACTTTTAACTTGAACTTTGATCAATATCAGAACTGTTCAGACTGTGGAACTCATGGAAATGGACTAAATGTATTTTGCATTTTCAGATGACTGTGAACTTTTGGGGGCAAGTGCTGTAATGTTAGCTATGGATATGAGGTGTCTCCAAAATCTCACCTGTGATAAAATGCAAGAAAGTTCAGAGGAGAAATGATTGGGTGGTAAAAGTCTCAACATAATCAGGGATTAATCTCCTGGTAGGGAATAACTGATTGATAATTAAAGTGGTAGTGTGTGAGTTGGGGGTATACATTTTTTATACTACTCTCTGCTTTCTGTTGATGTGAGCTGCTTTCCTCTGCCATGCTCTTCTGCCATAATGTTTTGCCTTACCTAGAGCCATGAGGAATGGAGTCAGCCTTCTATGAACTCAGACATATGAAACTGTGAGCTCTCAAATAAACCTTTCTGCCTCTATAATTGTGCTGCTCAGATCATTTAGTCACAGCAGAAAAGTAGTTGACTAAAACATATAGTTATCTCATACTAGGCAAAAAAAATACATTGGAGAAAAAATAACCTCTTCAACAAATGCTGCTAAGAAAATGAGAAATTCATATGTAGCAAATAAAATTAAAACCCTATCACTCAACCTGCACCAAACTCAATTCAAACTGGGTCAAGGACTTATGCATTAGAACAGAGACCTGCATCTAATAGAAGAAAAAGTAGACCCAAATCTCCATCATGTTAGCTTTGGGTCTGACATCATTAGTGAGACTCCTAAAGCACAAGAATTAAAATGAAGGAGCTGGAGTTGTGGCTCAGTGGTACAGCACTTGCCTGTCACGTGTGAGGCAATGGGTTTGACCCTCAGCACCACATAAAATAAGTGAATAAATAAATAAAAAATAAATAAATAAATAAATAATGCCTTAAAAAAGAATGCCTAAATAAAGTAGTAAAATGAGAAATCTATAAATGCAATGGATTCAAATAAAAACTTTCTTCGCAGCAAAAGAAACAATCAATAACATGAAGAGAGAGCCTACAGAATGGGAGAAAATCTTTACCACATGTATCTTAGATAGAACATTAATCTCCAGGATACATAAAGGACTAAAAAAAACTGAACACCAAAGAAAATAACCCAATCAATAAATGGGCTAAGGAGCTGAACAGACACTTCACAGCAAAATTATAACTGATAAACAAATATGTGAAAAATGTTCAACATCTCTAGCAATTAGAGAAGTGCAAATCAAAACTAAACTGAAATTCTATCTCACTCAAGAATACAAAAAATGACAAAAGTTCGCTAGAATGTGAGGGGAAAGTGTACACTCATGCATTGCTGGTTGGGTTGCAAATTGGTGCAACTAGTCTGGAAAGCAGTATGGAAATTCCTCAGAAAACTTGGAATGCACCCATCATTTGACCTAGTTATCTTACACCTGAGTTCTTACCCAAAGTACTTTTAAAATCAGCATACTACAGTGACACAGTCACATCAATGTTTATGGCAGTTCATATCACTATAGCTAAACTATGGAACCAAACCAGGTGCTCTTTAACAGTTGAATGGATAAAGAGAATGTGGTATATATACACAATATTACTCAGCCTTAAAGTAGAATGAAATTATGGCATTTGCAGGTAAATGGATGCAGTTGGAGAATATCATGCTAAGTGAAATAAGCCAATCCCAAAAAACAAAAGGCCAAATGTTTGAATCTATCCCATTTAATGATTTTTTTTTAAATTTCTTGCACTATGGGTGTCTTCTTAAGGAAGTCTGTTCCTAAGACAACATGATGGAGATTTGTGCCAACATTTTTTTTTTCTATTTGGTGAAGGGTCTCAGGAAAAGCCTATCAAAGGAGAATTCAAATCAAGTTAAAAAACAAAAATAAGCTGAAATGATGAGAAATACAAATCATATCAGAATAATAACCCTGAATGTTAATGGTCTAACCTCAATAATCAAAAGACATGGACTGGCAGATTGGATTAAAAAGAAAGATCCAACAATATGCTGCCTTCAAGAGATTCATAGGAAAAGACAACAACAGAAAAAGGTGAAAGTCTGGGGAAAAACATACCATGCACATGGACCCAGTAAAAAAGTGGGGGTCTCCATCCTCAGATAGATGAAGTGAACTTCAAACCTAATTTAGTCAGAAGGGATAAAGAAGGACTTTCATACTGCTTAAGGGAAGTTTAAAAGAGCAAAACATAATGATTTTAAATATTTATGCCCCAAACAATGGAACATCTATGTGCATCAAACAAACCTTTCTAAATTTTAAGAATTAAATAGACCAAAACACAATAATAAAGGGGGACTTTAACACACTGCTGTCATCACTGGATAGATCCTTCAAACAAAAACTGAACAAAGAAACTAGAACTATATAATATAATCAATAATATAGACTTAATGGACATTTACAGAGTATTTCATCCATCATATAGCAAATATACTTTCTTCTCAGCAACTAATGGATTCTAATCCAAAATAGACTAAATGTTATGCCACAAAGAAGCCATTAGTAAATACAAAAAAATAGAGATACTACTCCGTGTCCTATCAGAACATAATGGAATGAAATTAGAAATCAATGATAAAATAACAAACAAAAACTACTTATAACCAGAGGCTAAATAATATGCTATTGAATGATGCAATAATTACCAAAGATATCAGGGAAGAAATTTCAAAATTCTTAGAGGTAATTGAGAACAATAATGCAACATATCAAAATCTCTGGGACACTCTGAAAGCAGTACTATGAGGAAAGTTCATTGCATTGAGCTTATACATTAAAACAGTAAAAAGTCAACAAGTAAATGACCTAACATTACATCTCAAAGCACTAGAAAAAGAAGAACAGATCAATACCAAAAATAATAGAATACAGGAAATAATTAAAATCAGAGCTGAAATCAATAAAATTGAAACAACAGAAACAATTCAAAAATTGAAAAAACAAAAAGTTGGTTCTTTGAAAAAGTAAACAAAATTGATAAACCACAAGCCGCACTAATGAAGAGGAGAAATAAAACTCAAATCACTAGAATACACAATGAAAAAGAAAAGAACACCATTGATATACATAATATAATTAGAAGCTACTTTGAAAATATATACTCCAACAAAAGAGAAAATATCAAAAACATTGGCAAATTTTAGAGACATATGATCCTTCCAAACTGAATAGGGAAGATGTGCACAATTTAGACAAATCAATTTCAAGCACCAAAATAGAAGAAGCCATAAAAGACTACCAACCAAGAAAAGCCCAAGACAAAATGAATATACAGTCAAATTTTACAAGACCTTTAAAGAAGAACTAATACCAATACTACTCAAAGTATTCCAGGAAATAGAAAAGGAGGGAACCCTTCCAAATTCATTCAATGAGGCTACCATCACTCTGATACCAAAAATTGAAAAAACTCATCAAGGAAATAAAACTTTAGACCAATATCCCTGATGAACATAAATGCAAAAATTCTTGACAAAGTACTGGCAAATCACAAACAAAAATATATTAAAAAGAAAGTGCACCATGATCAAATGGGGTTTTTCCCAGGGATGCAATGTTGGTTCAACATTCAGAAATCAATAAATTTAATTCATCACATCAATAGATTTAAATTTGAGAATCACATGATCATTTCAATAGATTCTGAGAAATTGTTTGATAAAATACAGCACCCCTTCATGCTTAAAACTCTAGAAAAAATAGAAATAGTAGGGATGTACCTCATCATTGTAAAGTCTATCTATCTAAACCCATGATTGACATCATTTTTAATGGAGAAAAACTGAAAGCATTTCCTCTAAAAACTGGAACAAGACAGGGATGCCCTCTTTCACCACTTCTATCAACATTGTCCTTGAAACACTAGCCACAGCAATTAGACGGACCAAAGAAATTAAAGGGATACAAATAGAAAAAGACAAACTTAAGCTGTCACTATTTGTGGATGACATGATCCTATACTTAGAGGATCCAAAAAACTCCACTAGAAAATATCTAGAACTAATAAATAAATTCAGCAGAATAGCAGGATATAAAATCAATATGCATGAAAATAATGCATTTCTATTCATAAGTAATTAATCCTATGAAAGAAATTAGGAAAACCACTCCATTCACAATAGCCTAAAAAAATACTTGGGAATTAATCTAATAAAAGAGGTGAAAGTTCTCTACAATGAGAACTACAGAACACTAAAGAAAAATTGAACAAAACTTTAGAAGATGGAAAGATCTCCCATGTTCTTGGATAGGCAGAATTAACATTGTCAAAATGGCCATTCTACCAAAGGCTCTATACAGATTCAATGCAATTCCAATTAAAATCCCAATGACATTTCTCATAGAAATAGAGAAAGCAATCATGAGCTTCATCTGGAAGAACAAGAGACTTGAATAGCCAAAACAATACTGGGCAGAAATAGTGACATAGGAGGTATCACAATACCAGACATTGAACTATATTACAAAGCAATAGTAACAACAATGGCATGGTATTGGCACCAACATAGACAGCCAGACCAATGGTACAGAATAGAAGACACAGAAACAAAAGCAATATGTAGAGTCACCTCATACTAGACAAAGGAACTAAAAGCGTACAATGGAGAAAAGATAGCCTCTTCAACAAATGGTGCTGGAAAAACAAGAAATACATATGCAGTAAAATAAAATTAAACTTCTATCTCTCACCCTGCACAAAACTCAACTCAAAATAAATCAAGGACTTAGAAATTAGAACAAAGACCCTGCACCTAATAGAAGACAATGTAGGCCCGAATCTTCATCATTTTGTCTTAGGAGAAGACTTCCTCAAGAAGACTCCCATAGCACAAGAAATCAAAGGAAGAATCAATAAATGGGATGGACTCAAATTGAAAAGCTTTTTCTGAGCAAAGGATGCAATAAAAAATGTGAAGAGAGAGCCTACAGAGTGGGAGAAAATGTTTTCCACATGCCCTTCAGATATCTTCAAAATTTATAAAGAACTTACAAAACTTTACAAAAAAAGTACAAAGAACCCAATCAATAAATAGTTCAAGGATCTGGACAGACACTTTACAGAAGAGGACATACAGGTGATTAATACATATTTGAAAAAGTGTTCAACATCTGTAGTAATTACAGAAAGGCAAATTAAAACAACTCTAAGATTTTATCTTACTCCAATTAGAATGACTATTATCAGAAACACAAACAATAATAGATGTTGGCATGGATGTGGGGAAAAAGGCACACTTTCAGTACTGATGGAGTTGCAAATTGGTACAACCACTCTGGAAAACAGAGGGAAGAATCCTTAGAAAACTTGGAATGAACCCACGTATTGACCCAATTATCCCATATCTCAGTATATATCCAAAGGACTTAAAATCAGTATACTACAGAAACACAGCCACATAAAAATTATAGCAGTTCAATTCACAACAGCTAGATTGTGGAACCAACCAAGATGCCCATCAATGGATGAATGGATATAGAAACTGTGATTTTTAAACACAATGGAATTGGAATAATATTAAGCCATGAAAAAGAATAATGAAGAAGACGATGCTCACCAGGTTGCAAATGTCATGAACTTCAAAATGACAATTGCTCTAGTCTTTGGCAAGTACCAGGCTTCTTGAGCACACTCCAGATGCTGTAAAACTGAAGTGGACTTGCACGGCTCAGCACTTTCCATGTCAATCTCAATGTCATCTGGAAATACGAGAGGTGAGGACCAAAGACAGCCGCCCTTTGCCCTGGCTTTTCTCACTCAGTTTTCCTTGGCATCGGGTTGCAAATGGCTTGAAGTCAAATTGTATGATTTGGGAATTCATATGTATTAGCTCCTGCTGATAGCATTCAGGAGGAACTGGGGGAATTTGCAACCTAGTCTCCCAGTATCTTTGGAGGTCAAGTGTCAAGAGGAATGAAGCCCTTTTATAGACTGTTGTTAATTTGGATGGAGCTTCTGAAGAGATACAGTGTAGAATTGAGTGAAGAATATGGTGTCCTCATGTGCACAATGGTACTGGGAATGAGTGGATTGTGTTTTGCAGGGTCAAGAATGACACAAGAAGCCTTACTTGAAAGAAGGCACACTGAAAGAAGGAAAGTGGAAACAATAGGCATGTGGCATATTTGTGGTGGATATAGCCAGTCCAAGAAATAGAAAGAATGCAAAAATTTGAAAATGCTTGAGGATACACTCTTCCTGCTCACTAAGGCCTAGCACACTTTTGGATGTTCTTTAACGTGTCCTCTTTTGATATTCCGGTTTTGCCCACTGTGGGTATTCACTTTTGCTTTTGAGTGGGATGGTTTTGATTAAATATCTGATATTGAGGTGCACTCTTTATTTCAAGAGCCATGCTTCAGTGCTGCACATCCCAACATGAAGTGGTTTCCACTGAAGGTCAAGGGAGTAGAGTGTGTGGTGTAAGGGAAGCCTTTCCTCAGAGGTCTTGTGCAGAAAAAAACTAAAAATCAGCCTATATATCATCAGTTTTTCCTTGCAAGCAACAGAAAAGGACCAGGAATTGGCAAGGGCATTGATGTCCTTGCAAGGGGAATTAGGGTCAGTCATGATGGTTGCTCACAGAATGATCTGGCACTGACTACCTCATGTATCTATACAGTAGTTGAAGCTGAAGAAATGTCCTGAAATTTGGACATAGACCTTAAGCAATGCCCATTTTGTTAGTGTTCTCTCACTGAAGTTGGTTTTAATTCTGTCCAGTGGAACAGGCATGGAGAAAGGAGACACCACCAATCTTCAGTTGATGAGATTTATTCCATCCTCCCTGTTTTCCTGCCTCCTTTGTTCCCCCACTATCTCCCTTCTTCTATCCTCTCCCTCTCTCCTCCACCAGGCTCCTAGCTTATCAGCCAATTATAGCAAAGCTTTCTCTCATGCAGGAGAGCATGCAGAGGAATGTCAGCATAGCACTATATGAATCACGAGCTGTCCACACGCAGCATGACAGTGGATAGCCAATCCTAGAGCCTGGTGTTAACACATCATAAGTCTCCAAGAAAAGAGTAGGCAAGCAACCTTTTTGGGTACTTCCTTATTTTGGTAGCCAGTGCCCTTTGGCTCACTGCCAGGTGCCATCTTGTCCAAGATGGCCCTCAACAGGTTTTCAGCACCAACTCACTTCTACTTTTCATGTCCCTCCAAAGGTCCTTACTGTACCTTTTGGAGTATTCAGCCTGGAAGCTTTGTGCCAGTCCTCTTTCTGCATGATGCTTGTTCACATTTGATATTCTGCCCTGTGAAAATGTGTTCATCATACCAAGATCAGGCTCTTGCATCATCCACTGGCTTGTGCTCTGTATCTTACAGTGGCTGGTAATAGGACTTTTGGCCATTTCTCAGGTGGCCCTGGCGACATATGAACTATTCTGGTCAAGGGAATGAACCCTTGGGTGAACAGGGATGGGCTAGATATTTCTGCATCTGAAGGTGAGTTACAGGACCTCTGGAAAAATCATGGCAGGAAAAATCTGAGGGCAGCCCAGTTGTAAGGCAGCAGTCAAGGTGGTTGTCCCTGGCAGGTGGAGTGAGCACAGAACCTCTGTCCTTGCCTGGCAGCTCCCTCATGTCCTACTTTGAACATTCTAAATGAATGGTTCCCTGGTCTCCTCATGAGCCATCACACCAGCCACCCAGCTCCACTTGGAAGACCAACTCCCCAGGTTCCAACTGTCTCCTGTGAGGGATATCTCAGAAATGGGGGCATCTGCCCAGACTGGGTGTGATATTTCCCAATTCAAGTAGCACCTAAGCCAGGGAGCTGCGCTGCATGCTCCCCTGCCCTCAGTTGTCAGCAGCCATTATGCTGTGTGGCTGCCCTAGGCCTGTGTCCTGACATGGTCAAATTCCGGGTGTGTCCAGACTGGAGCAGTGGTTTTGGAGGGCAATGCGGATGAGGTCAGTGCTAAACTGGGTGACCCATGTGACCTCATGCTGCCCTTATTTCCTGCCTTCTCCCCCAGAACTTGTGAGGGCTCAGGACCCATAGCAGGAGCTAGGTGACTGGGCCGTCATGATGCCCGGTGTGGCCAAACCAGCACAGTGCCACATAGCAGGCCTGGAGGGTAGTGTGAGCTGTCAGGCTTCAGCAGCTTCCCCTGTTCTGCCTGGATCTGGAGCAATCCACCACCCACTCGGTGGTGTCCCACACACCCCTTAGCTCCCCTTCAACTGGGCCAAGAAGTGAAGATCCCATTTCTTGAAAGATAAGGTCACCGGCCCTCACTCCCTTCCTCTATCCTCTTACTGTCACCGCAGAGCTGGCGCTTTTCAATCTCGGTCTGAAGCAGTCAGAACCAGAAGCCTCTCTGGTTGCCATGGGAACTGTGATGCCACCGTGCTGTTGTGCTGCCCCTCTGTGACCTCAGGTGCTGTCTGAGGTGCATGCACCAATTCACAGAGGTCACTCCAAGAAAAATGCCAGGAGGGAAAATAGGAGTGAGGAAGGAGTCAGCAGATTGTAATTGGAATGTCTAGGGAACCAGGTGTTTATGATCCCAGATATCTCCCTTCATACTAACAACCTGAGCATATTCTTCCTTGTACTGTAGTGCCTCTTGGTTTTATACCAAGAAATAAACAAAATTTTGTGAATCAAAGAAAAATATTTCATATGTTTCACTAATCAGTCAAATTTAAATTGAATTAATCAATTTTTCTCCTAAGCATTTCAATCAAATTTTTTTCTACAGAAACTTGTGGCTACCTATACCTCCATCAATGGTGTGTAGCTATCAGGATCACTGAGGTCAATCTTACAATTCTTCTTTATTAGATAATCCACCATTTCTGCTTTGCCAAAGTCACAGGCATAATGTAGAGAAGTTATGAAAGTAAGAGGCTTTGTTAGAACCTCATAAAATACCCTCTCAAAAATATACAATTATTAATGAAATTGTAAACATTAAATAACATGCCATTCCTCTAGTATCTTATGAGGAAAGTAAAATATTCTCCAGCTTTTATTACACACTGAATTAATGAATTAGCAGCCTATTCTATTGACTTTTTCTTTTATCTTTCTTTTTTTGGTACTTCTAGGGTTCAAACTCAGGGGTACTTGACCCAAAAGTCATATCCTTAGAACTTTTTATTATTATTACTTTTAATTTTGAGGCAGGGTCTCACTAAATTGCCCAGGCTGTCACTGAATTTGTAATGCTTCTGCCTCTGTCTCCCAAATCACTATTATTATTGTCATGAGCTACTGTGCTTGGTCCCACTGATCTTTTATTTTTGTTTAATCTGTTTTTGTGTTGCTGGGGATGGACCTCAGAGCCTGGAGCCTCCTAGGTAAGAGTTTTACCCCTGAACCACATTCTAAGGCTACAGCATCCCACTTGTCTATAAAGAGCATGGCCCTTGAGTCTAGTTCAACATTGGCTGGAATTCTACTTTAACCCTTGTGACTCACTAGTTAGCCATCCTATCCCTCAATTTTATCACCAATAAAATAAGGATTAATGTTAATAGTTACCTCCCAGGACATTACAGTGATGCTTAAATGGGAATCTATGCAAACTTTGAACAGTTTCTAGAAAAAGCAACAGTTCAATAATTGTTGCCTTGTTGTCTATTGCAATTATTACTATTACTATGAATCAACAAAGTATTTCAATTAATAAAATAGTACTATTATAGTGATTTTACTGATATCTTTTAAGGAGTATGTATTTCAGTCAGTATTAGATGCTCTTTTTTCTATCATTTTAACATCACTGACTTTGGAATGCCACTAAAATTTAGGCTGCATTATAAGTATAATTGGGAACATTCAACTTTTTTATTTGTACATGAAATAAAGAACCATCACATAATCCACAGTGTCTTACCTTGAGTGAAATGTAATGCAAACAACAGGTCTATAGTGGCTCTAGTCATATGGGTGGAATTTAATTTAATATTCATTCTTAAAATTATTATAGGTAAAGAGAGATGAATGACAAAATAAAAATAAAACACCAAATTTGAAACATATTAATCTGTGGGGGCATCCAGAATTCCATCCAGTTCTTGACAAAGATCCTCTGGAGGATGTTTTCAAAGGCTCATCCTAAAGGGAATTGCTGGATGTTTTCTCTGGAGCATGGTGTTTTTTCTGCTGTGTTTTTCTGATAATATATTACTCATTTCAGTCTGAACACATTGCTTAAGGGGATGAGGGGAATACAACAAAAATTCCAGAAAATATCACCTACAATCTGAAAGACAATGGGTCTTTACCACTAACAAAGTCAAAAATAATTTTGCAAGCATACAATGAGTCCCTGAAAGCCTCTGGAGAAAATAGATATAGATCTGCCTTTGTCTCCAACAGGCTGGTTAAATTCTAACGATGGTTTTGTTCATGTGTGGTGGTGAGGTAAAAGATAAGGTTTCACAACATTCCTTCCTTCCTACAAAGAATAGGTCACCCCTATAAAAAACGTTGGTACACAATAACCATTTTGACCACTGCCCTCCTGTAGCCCTTAACTCAGCAATTTAGATATTAACCAGATGGACCTAGTAGAGATGGTCACATGAGATTACTTTTCTATCGCTTTAACTGTGAGAATAATAAGAATAGTCTTAGGTCACATAGAGTTTAGATATTAAGGAAATAAATATCGTATTAACTCATTGATGTAGTTAGATATTCTTAAAACAATTGTGATTAGGTAAGGATAATCTGTAAGGTTACTGTTTTCTCATAATCTTTCGGTTACTTGTTAAGAACAATTCCTGCCTAGGCTTTGGAAAGCTTCTTTAATTTCATTAACCACAAGACTGCCATTGTAGCATGAAAAAACATGTATATAAACCCAGCCTTCCCCAGAATAAAGTGTGAGTGATTGCACCAGAACTAGAGTCTGTGTCTTTCATTCTGCATCCATTGCCGACACTGTCTCCCCATGCCCCATTTACCTGTGTGGAACCCATGGACTCCTGCTAGGGCTGGACCCCGGCAATAATCATTGTTTTTCATTTTTTTTCAAGTAACTTAGAGCAATAGAAAATGTAGGACCCAAATGAATAAGATGGTTCACTTTATTCAATATTTAGACTTGTAGGATATATGAAAAATCAGGTACTTCCAATGATCAATACTTAAAACTGCCTTAAGTTTTAAAACAGTCAGTTTACAGTTTCCTACCTTCACAAGTGCTTCTGGGTAAGGAAAGGGTTTACGTGAAATAAAATTCTATCTCTTCAGTTTTAAATGTCTGATCAAGTAAACATAAAGCTTATAGGGAAGAATTTTAGGAGACATTATGTCAATTATATACTAGGTACTCAGTGTATGGGTATAAATGAATAGAATAAAGAACAGGTAAGTATGCTTGAATTCAGTTTTTTAAGCAAAACTTATGAAGTAACGCAATACTTTGACTGTAGTAATAATCTTTTACACTTGCTTTCTTCTTTTTTGTCAGCATACCACTAAAGCAGATTTAACCTACAATGACATTTATGTAACAAGCCCTACATATAAAAATTCATGTGTAATATCTATAAACACAGATGAAAAGTTTTCTTTCACTTCTACATAGAAATGTACAAGAAAACACAAATTCCTCTTTATACATTTTGTGTTGGCAAGGATTTTCCTAAGAAAGAATGAAGTGAAAAGAAGACATCCTTTATTTCTACCTCTTTAAAAACTTTTATTTGTTTCATTTTGGTCCTGGTGATTATATGCATGCCCTTTAGTTTGCTAAAGTCAAACTGACTTAAATCAGACAAAGTACTCTTTTGCAGATGCTCATGTGATTTATGGATATAGGAAAAAAAATATTTGTGCCCCTAGTAAGAGAAGAAATTTAATTCTATTATTAAATGAAATACATTTCTCAGCTGTGAAGTTTTGAGGATGCAAGAGGAGTTGTACTTAGACTCTGATGCTTAAGGTTAAGCCGCATAACACTCCTAAGATGATTAGATTGTAAGTTCTGTGCAACTTTTAAAAATGTATACATCCCTGCCCACCAATTCTAGTATACTAAATATTTTCCATATGTTTGCATACTTTGCATTTTATCCTGTTCTAGGCACTTATCTTTTGGCAGTTTACCAACAAGTAATTTGTGAAAGTTTATAACATTTTTTGATACCCACATTGGCAAGCCTTCATTCATTACAAACATTTTCATAGTGTTATGATCTTAAAATACTGCATGCATGTGGGACTGCAAAATGGTATAACTTTGATATTTTATTATTTTTGAAATTTTTGCAATATTGATAACTGTAGAAAGAACTCACATTTTGGGGACAGGTGTATTCCCTTCCGCAAAACCACCACCAGGCCCAGGCCCATATGGATATCCTTAGTTCCTTGGGAACAAGGCAGGGCAAGGCACAGTAGGGGAGAAGCAGGCAGCCTGTGCAGACTGGGAACCTTATGTATGCTGTTCCCTTGTCCCTGGTGACTGAAAGCCTTCACTTCCTGGATGCTTTGGACCAATGCTCTGTTTTCCCTGCTTCCATAAAAAGAAAAACAGTAAGATACAACTACAGGAAACTGTATTGGAACAGAGGAACCAGCAATGTTGTGCAGAAAGCTTTTGACAGATTATGTTTAAGTGTTATCTGTCAAAGTGGTGACAAAATTGGAAGAGCATCATGTTTGGTGCTTTGGAAGGTGGGTAATCTGCCAGTGAACTTTATTGTCTGCTCTTTTGAAAAGTAACAATGAAGTCTTTGCAGAAAACTCAGGGCTCTTCCACAAGTCTTGCTCTGAAGACAGTTGGCTGGTGAAGAGGACACCAAGTTAAACTTCAGAATTTGATTAAATTGTGAGTTAAGCCTGTGAGAAGTAAGTTTTTTCTTCTTTCTGTAAGTTTCACAGTAATGTTAGAAGACAAAAAAAAAGGTGGAGCCATATTATCCATTGAAGAGTTCTTGTAAATTCAGTAAACAACACATAATGTATTATATCTGAATAACTCATTTTTAGCCCTCACGTTGCTATATTATGAGCAATATTTTCTCATTATGCACTTTTCTACAGTGTATATAATGTACTTTTGAAAGTATGTACATTAACATTAAACTGCTGTGTGTACTTAACTGTTAAAACAGTCCTCAAGGAAACCAGCTGAAATTTTGCTTTTGTTTTACTGCTCATTATGAGGGCCTGGGTGCTAGACCTCTAAGATTTTCAGATCCCCAATACAGAGGCCTCCATGGGGGTCTGAAAGTCATCTCCTGGTGAAAGGAGAGCTGGCCTCCCTTCTGCTCTGACCCATGAGCAGAGTCAGAGTGGTACAGCCCCATCAGTCCCTCTTCCCCAAACTGACCCCTTGCCCTTCAGCCCCTGACCTCACAGACTCCTCCATACCTGTGTCTTTTATCAGGTTCATTGACATCACCTCCCTGGAATAAAAAAACCTTTCACTGCTGCTAAATTGCCAATCTTTACAGCCTCATGGAATCTGTGAATCTTGCCCTCCAAGTGAAAGGCAGCCAATTTCTTCCAGGCTGATTCATCAGGAAGTCTTGTATACCCCTTCCCCTGGGGACTTCCTCAGTCTCTGACTTAATCCTCCCAAACAGAAGGAATAGCTGCCAAGTGCCCTAACTGGGCAGTTACTGTCAATGGTGGAATAACCGTTGCCAAGTAACCCCATAAACGTAACTGCCAGCAGTGGAATCTGATGGCCAGCAGTGATGAGCTCCACAAGGATTTGCCACCACACCAAATTATATCACTTTTATAATATTATATGGAGAATTTATTAATATTAAAACCCATAGAAGAGCTGAAATATCATATAGGTTTAAAATACAGATAATATATTAGTATTAATGCCACAATGCAGTTATTTTATCAGTGTTAATGATACATGTGCATATTATATTATTAAAAGATACATGGAGAAATCATATTAGTAATAAATAATATTTTTTAACTTTATCATATTAGAATTAAGGGCCACAATTTATATATGATATTATTTTGTGATGCTGTGCTATGGATATAACATTAATACTAAAGACCACAGTTTACATAAAATGAATTTTCATTTTGGTATCACATGCCACAAGACAGGCACATTATCATGTTTAAAAGCTACAATGTGGATACCATCTCAGCCCTGAAGGTCCCAAGGCAGCACCTTGCAGTTTCTGTGTTCTATTATGATTACTATCACTGCCAAAGATGTGGCAGCAGCTGCTCTATTACTTTCCATGCTCTAATATGCTTGTCATATCATACTAAAGGCTACAAGGCACCTGTTACATGAATTATTTGTGGGTCCATGGGAATAGCCTACCAGTCCTAAAGGACACAGGAAAGCTATTTGATCAAGTTTTAATACTGCAACATGGACAATATAGCAATATTAAATGCCCAAATACATCAATTTTATCACTTTTTTATACTATAATTTGAAATTCTTTTCAGTTGTAAAGTCCAAAAAGCAGTTATTTTATCAGTTATAGATGCTATGAAATGGGTATCTGTTCAGTACTGAAGGCCACAATGCATCTCTGATATTAGTTTAAATGCCATTAGGAGTATAATTTACTAATTTGGAAAGCCCCAGGGAGTTGTAACATCAATGTCAGTTTTCAAATACAGATGTCCTAGTAGCATTAATGCCACAGGGCAGTTAGTATATGAGAATTGAAGCTCTACATGAATATTAGATTATTACTAAAGGCCTGCAGAGAATGATTAGTAGCAAATGCCACCATATAGAAATCAAAATAACATTAAGAACCACACTATATATGATGTTATATGATCTGCATGAATACAAGTGACATTAATAACTAATGACCACAGGGAATGCCACATGGATTTTCTTTTTCATGCAGAAGGCCACAAGGTTGCCCCATTATCAGTTTTTAAAGCTATAATATGGATACCATGTCAGTGTTGAGGGCCACAAGACAGTTTCCTTATTAGTTTTCACTGTTACAAGGTGGATTACAAATGAGTACTAGGTCATCTATTTTATCATTTTTACATGCTACAATATGGAAAACATCTTAATATGCAGGGCATATGGCAGCTGTTATATTAGCATTAGGTGGTTACTGTGGGTACCTTATTAGCATTAAAACCAGAGGTCATATTATATTAGTTTCTTATCTTATAGTATGGCTATGACATTAATAATTAAGCACACTACACATGAAACATGGATTATCATTTTAGTGTGAAAGGCTGCCAGGTAGCTATTATATTAGTTTTGGATGCTATGTCATATATATTATATTAACATTAAAGGCTACAGGGAATCTAGCATATTAGTTTTACATGATATACTATGGATGTCTTTATAATAGTAAAACCACAGGGCAGTTATTAGCTTTACATGCTATGGTGTGGATATTACATCAATATTAATATCCAAAGGTTAGCTCTTTTTTCTCTCTTAGATGCTCAGTATGAATAGTTTATTAATAATAAGGTCACAGGGCAGCTATAGTATTAGTTTTAAGAGTTTATACAATGGATAATATATTAGTATTAAAGACAACAATGCAGTTACTATATTACTTAAGATTATATACATTACATAAGTATTAAGAACCAGCAGACTGCTATTTTATTAGTTGTAGATGCCATAGTTTGCATATCATGTAAGTATTACAGGTCACAAGGGATCAATTACATTATTTTAGATTGGCTATCATATTAATATGGTCATAGGCAAGCTATTATATTAGCTCTAATTGCCACAGAGCAGATATTAGATCAAATGGCTATACATGGATTTTATATTAATATTAAAGGCCAAAGGACAGTTAATATATTAGTATAAGATGCTGTAGTATACATGTTATATTAATACTAAAGACCAAAGTTCAACTACTATATGAGCTATGTTATTGCATCAATATTTCTTTAATGCAAAGTCCAGAAGTCAGTCATTGTATTAATTTTCAATGTTATTCTCTGCATAAAATATTAGTATAAAAAGACACATGGCAGCTATTATATTAATTTTAGATAGCAAAGTACGGGTATTACATTGATGTTAAAGATTAAAGGCAGCTATTTCATCAGTTTGATGTACTAATGTCTGGCTATCCTATTACTATTAAAGGCCACAGGACAAATATTAATGTAAGATGCTACAGTATGTATATTATATCCATATTAAAAGCTACAGGGTGGTTGTTAGTTTTATTTTAGATGTTATAGTATGGGCATTATAATAGTATTGAAGGTCACAACACAGCTATTTTATTTGTGTTAGATATGACAATATGCATGTATTAATGTTAATGGCCACAGAGCAGCTATCAGTTTTCCATGAGGTAATATGGATATCATGTCAAGAATAAGGGCCACAGGGAAGTTGCTATATTAGTTTTAGAGGCCAGAGAATGGATATTTGACCAACTTTGAAGTCTAGCAGCAATTATATTAGTTTCAGATGCCATTCTATGAAGATTATATTAATATTAAAAGGCACAGAGAAGCTATTACATTATTTTTGCATGCTATAATATGAATATTACATTAGCATTAAAGGTCACTGGGAAGTTATTAGTTTTAGATGCTGAGGTATGGATTTAAATAAAGCCACAGGACAGCTATTATGTTACTTTTACACTCTATAGTAAACATGTTATATTAATATTAAAGTTCAAATGTCAGCTATTATTTTAGCCTTGGATTCAATAATATGGATATCATATTAGTATATTACATTAGTTTAAACTGTTTAAGTAGAGATATTACATTAAATAAAGACTACATATCACATTTTATGTTAGGTTTTGATTCTATAGCATGGATAGTACATTTATATCAAAGGCCCAAGTTATCCACTGTATTAAAGATGCTGTAATACAGACATTATGTTACTATTAATAGCCACAGGGCAGCGATTCTATTTGCTTGAGATGTTAGAATATGGATATTATTTTTCTACAAAAGGATACAGGTCAGTTATTGGTTTTGGATTTTATAGCATGGGTATTGTATGAATATTAATAGTCACAGGATAGTTATTATATTAATTTTAGATGCTATATTATTGATATTACATAAATATCTGAGGCTACAGGACAGGTATTGTTTTAATTTTAAAGAATGCAATACATTTATCATATTAACATTAAAGGACACAAGTCATCCCTTATACTAGTTTTAGATCCTATAGCATAGATATAATATTAGTACTAAGAGCACAGGATATAGATGGTATTAAGATGTCATATTATAGATATTATATTAATGTTTAAGTCCACAGGGCACCTATTTTATTAGGTAGACATGCTATCATATGGATATTAAGTTAATATTAAAGAACACATGGCATCTATTATGCTAACTTGAGAAGCTATAGATTCATAGCCTATTTGTTTAAAGGTCACAGGCAGCTAATATATTAGTATGAGATTTTGTAGCCTGGCTATTACAGCAATATCAAGGGTCACTGGTCAGCTATATCAGTTTAGTTACAGAGGTTATGTAATGGATATCACATAAGTATTAAGGGATGCAGGGTAGTTATTATATTCACAGCACACACTTCAGTATGGATATCATACTATTATTAGAGGCAAATATATCAATGTCAGTGCTATCAATGGACTTTAGTAGTAAAGGACACAGGAGCATCTATTAGATTAGATGAGATGAGACAGTTTGTATAGTACAGTAGATTTAAGGTCCAAAGGACCTTAGACTGAAATGGTACATTACATTAATAATACTACTGTAAAAGATAGCAAAGCAGCTATTATATTAGTATTGGATGCTATAGTATGGATATTTAGTTGATATAAATGCCACAATACAGCTCTTATACTAATCTTTGATACTATGGAATGAGTATTATAATACTTTTAAAGCCACAGGACAACTACTACATTAGTTTTAAATGGCACAGGATGGACATCTTTAGTATTAAAGACCAAAGAATATAATACCTATTCTATTAACTTTATATTTTACAGAATCAATATCATTAGTATTAAAGATCACAGAGTTTCCATGATAATATTTTGGTACCATAGTGCATTTCAATTAGTATTAAGATCACACGGAAGCTATTATACTAGTTTTAGAGGCCACAATATGCATACTGTATTAGTATGAAAGGCCACAGAGCAGCTATAACAGCAGTTTTTGATGCTGTAGTATAGATATCATATTACCATTAAAGACCACAGGACAACTATTAAATTAGTTTCTGGGAACACAGTAGTGATATTAAATTTAAAGGCCTCAGGGAAGTTATTATAATAGTTTTAGATGATATGGTATGGATATCATATGCTTATCATAGGCCACATGGAAGTAATGTTATTAATTTTAGATTCCACACTATGGATATTACATTAGCACTAAACCAAAAGTCAGATATTATATTGAATTTAGATGCTGTAGTATGGACAGTACATTATTATTAAAGTCCACAGACCAGCTGTTAGAATAGTTTAAGATGCTATTACATTAGTTTTAGATTATATATTATAGATATTATGTTACTCTGAAAGTCCATGGGGCAACTATTTTATCAAGTATAAATGCTTTACTATGGAGATTATATTAGTACTAAAGTCCACTGGACAAATATTACATTAGCATTAGCTGCTATAGTATGAATATCGTATCAGTGTGAAATGCCACAGGCAGCTATTATATTAGTTTTAGATGCCACATAACAGATATCAAATTTATATAAAAGGTCACAGGACAGCAAATATATATGTATAAGATTCTATAGTGTATAGATTACTTCAATATTAAAGGCCATGGGACAGCTATTATATTAGTTTAACATGCAAGAGCATTGATATTTCATTGATGTTAAGGGCAACAGAGATGCTATAAATTAACTTTAGATGCTAGAGTATGGATATTACCTTAATCTTAAAGGCCACAGAGCACCTATTATATCAAACCCTTCATCCTTTTCACAGGGTGACACAATTCCCTTGACAGATGTCCTCCATTGGTCAGGTGACTCCCAAACTCTCTTCTAAGTCCATTCCTATTTTCTTTTTCACTTCTGTATTTTTCTCCTCTTGTTCTTTTCTACAAGTAACATTTTTGTTTAGATTTTTAAAACATTTTGAGCAAGGCATGGTGGTACACACCTCTAATATGAGCTACTCTGGGAGGTTAAGGCAGGAGGGTCACACGTTTGGAAAACCCACCTGGGCAGCTTAATGGCAAGTCTCATAGTAAAGAGGGCTGGGGATTTTCTTCAGTGGTAGAGAACTGGCAGTGTGAGGGAGGACCTGGTGTCAAACCCCATCACCACAAAATAAAGTGAAATGCTATCTTAAAATAATTACAGTCTTCCAGGAAGTTGGTAAAATAATACATTTTGTATACTCTTCACCCAGTTTCCTTAAATGGCATTGTTTTACATACCTAATACTAAACCAGCATATTGACAGTGCTGTGACTGGTTATGAAAGGAAAATGCTCTTGTAAAAGCAAACTGGTTTTACCATATGTGTATTGACAGTGATTGGACATGACTTGAAAGAAAAATCAGGTCCTGATTTCAAAATCTATAGCTAATTGTAATCCTGTTGATGTTATACATCAGGTACCCCAAAACAAGAGATCTTTGGAAAGGAATAAATTTAAATATGTAGTTGGTACTTCAACTAGGTTATGACAATCACACCTTTTAAGCTAAAATATCAGAGCAATGAGACTACCTCCCTCATCTTGGTGACTTCATGCTAGTTAATAAAACCAGGAAATGAAACAGAAAAAAAAAAAAAAACAGGTGCAATGGGCAGGAGCTGGGGGTGTAGCTCAGTGGCAAAGAAGTCACCTAGATCCTGTGATGCACTGAGTTTTATCCTCACCACCATATGAAAATAAATAAATGAAAATAAAGGTATCATGTTCATCTGCAGCTAAAAATAAAAAATAAATAAATAAGACAGCTCATATATATATATATATATATGTATGTATATAAAACATCATTCTAAAAAATGCAATGGGCATATTTAATTGCCAGATGAAAGTTTTTAATATAGAAATTTGTGTATTATTAATTATTTCATTTACTTATTTATTTTGCTACCAAGGATTGAACCCAGGGGTGCTTAATCACTAAGCCACACCCCAACGCTTTTTGATACTTTATTTAGAGATAGGGTCTAAGTTGCTTACAGCCTCACTTTGAACGTAAGCCTTCTGCCTCAGCCTCCCAAGCCACTGGGATTACAGGTGTGCATCACCATACCCAGTCAGAAATAAGATTTTGATATCATTCTCTAATCCAAGGAGTCAGGGATCTTTGAAGAAATGGCAGATACTAGAACCAAGAGAGTAAGTATAAAGCCAGGGTAACATTTAAGTATCAGAAAGAACTTTGGGACAAAGCAAAAAAATATGCTAAAGGACAATAGGAGATAATGGAAAAAAGATCCCAGTGGAAAGACCCCAAATGTTAAACCAAGAATGAATTGAGGAATGAGGAACTACAGAATTGGTTAATAAATAACAGCATAAGGTAACTATCTTATGTCCACAGTGATACAATTAAGTAACTGAATAGAAAAATAAATGGGTTGACTGGAAACCACTTGTGCAGAATTTCAGATAATTGGGACAAACAGTCAGCCATCAAGGAGATGGTGCTAACTCCCTGTTTCTTATGTGCAGGCCATGCGGGGTGACTTCCTCCAGAACACAATGTGGACATACAGAGACAGAAACTTCCCAAAGAGAAACATGAAAGGCCCTGCCTCAGCCAGGTGAGGAAAATCAGTACTAACAGGATATTCCCCTTTGGGGCCTGAGATCACAGAGATGATGTCCACCTCCATGACCTGCCTCCCCAAGACCCACAGCCCCAGGATAAATATGAAGATAAAAAGTAAACACCAATAGAAAACAATGTAACAAGTACCTGAAAGACCCTCCTCAACCTTGTTAAGGTCATCGGAACAAGGAAGGTCTGAGAAACTGTTCACTTGAAAATAGAAGTCTATAGGGACAGGAACTGAATGTCATTTGGGATCCTGGATGTGGTGCTGGAACAGGAAGAGGCAGAACTGAGAATCCAAAGGAAATGCAACTGGACTTAGTGATAGCACACTAGTGTTTGTTCTTCATGACATTTTCTAGGACATTAACCCATTTAAGACAGTGCATGTAAATCATATCAAAAGAAAAACAAGGTCTGGGGAGATAGCTCAACTGGTAGAATGCTTGCCTCACAAGCACAAAGCCCTGTGTTTGATCCCCAATACTACAAAAAAATAAAAATAAATAAATAAAAGAAAGAAAGAAAGAAAGAAAAATGAGGATGAGGCTACCTGGGAAATCTCTGTATTTTCTTTGCTTTTTCCTTATAAAGATTAAAAACTACTCAAAAAAAATCCTTACGACATGGTTATATGTTTTCAAATACTTGGTTGTTTATACAATTATAATTGCTGATAACTAACATTCTAACTAGTTCTGTATTTTACTATGAATTCAGAAAGTATTTTAACAGAAAATTAAACCATTTCATCTAATATATGATTCAAGATGGCACCACTTTTACAGGTTTTATGTTCAAATAAGAAAACACATAGGTCAACTTAAATTTTTATGCAGTCACTAGGTACTAGATGTGGCTTCTAAAAACTTGACCATTTTGCACTAAAATAACATTTTAGAGACTATTTCAACTCATGACTGAACTTCATCCACAGAGGGACTTTCACTGTGACTATCTCAAAGAATTCTTGTCCTATTTTTATTTCTATTCATACTCTTTAGTAGTAATAGATTCAAATTGTTCATTTGATTAATAGTCAAAGATAAGAAAAAGTTAAACAGGATTGGCAACCACAGTGGATGATGGCTTGTGAGCAGAAGAGGTTAGAAGGATACCAGAGTCCATCACCTCCATGATACTCTGCAGGAAGTGAAAAAACTGGGGAAACATAGTCCATGAATGATCTTAGATCCTGCTGCTTTGGAAATTACTTTTTCTTTTAGAAATCACAAACCATTATTGGAGGCCCAAACTCTTGAATGGTCCCAAATTAAGTTGAACTTCTAAGTGATTTTATTATCACTCTATCTGGTCATAAAATTTATGATAAATAAAGATCTAGTTGCTGGGGATGCAGCTCAACAGAAGAGCACTTGTCTAGCATACAGGAGGCCCTGGGTTCAACCTCCAGCACCATTATAGAAAAAAAAAAAAAGAACTGTGTCTTATTTACCTTAACAAGTACAAAATGTATAATCACTTCTAGCAAAATATGTTAGACCTGAAAGTGTGAACACCATCAAAATAAAAATATTCCGTCAGTGGATTGCACACCTAGACTATCATAAACAGTAGTGCCTCATCATAAAGAATGTTCATCTTAAGCATACATCAAAACAACAAAAAAGCTTTACTGACTATTGACAAGGAAAAATGGACATGGTGTATCTTAGGAAAGGACACATTAGAAGCATATAATACTGACATCAAATCCTCCAGGACAAACCAGGCACTTTGATATGTCTGTTACCCAGAACTTGGCAGGCTAAGGAAGGGGGATGACACATTTGGGACTCACCCGGGCATTTAGGCAAAACCCTGTCTCAAAATTAAACATTTAAATGGCTGGGGATGTATGTAGCTCAGTGCTTGCCTAGCACATGCTACAATGGTCACTTGGTTCAATTCTCACTGCCCAAAAATGGTGCAGGCCAGACATTTGATTACAGAACAGGGCAGAAGTCATTATGCCAACCTCCCAAAATTATCAATCTAAATTGCACTGTGTTCAGCTCATAATATAATGTGTCAAACCCCTGCTTCTACTAATTCAAATTTGATGGCCTTTTGAATATAATAAAAATTGTATGTTCTTTGTTAATAAATTTAACAAATATGAGAGGAATACATGACTTTGATCTGAAAGCCATAGGGGAACTGGTATTATGATAAAACCTAGTCATGGCACTTCCTTTGACAATAGGTCCATCCCCTTGATGGCAAGGAATAAGAGAAAAACTTTCTGATGAATGTGCAACTTCAGAATGACAAATGGATACATTTTCTAAGTTTGAAAATTAGAAAAGAAAATGATTTTCAAAAGATTGCTTTTATAAATATATCAGAATTGCAAAAAGCAACAGCTGTCTTGTCTCTTAAGTACTATAATTAAGCCCAGAGGAAATTTCATAGAGTGACTTGAAATATTATGCCATATAATAGCTGACATTAAACATATCACTGTCATGCTTCTATCTTCTAAAAAGGATTTGAAATTTTTTCTTAAAGTCATCTGAATTAGGAAGATTTATTGTGGTGTGTGGTATATGTGTGTGTGTGTGTGTGTGTGTGCATGTGTGTGCGTGTGTGCGCACATGCGCGTGTGAGTTCGCGTGCATGCTGCTGAGAACCAAGCCAGGGTTTCTCACGTGCTAAGTAAGTGTTCTGCCACAGGAATTTGCACACAGTTGACCCACCCTGAGCAGCCTTCCTCCGGTAATGCCCCAAGTGACCCCACCCCTCCCCGCACACCCCAACCCCCCAACCCATTCTGCCCTGCCCCACTACTCCCTGCCAGCCTTGCACTGCCTTGCCCCTCCCCACCCCACCTTTCCTTGCCCTGTAATATGGGTGGCCAGACCCAAGAGTTGCCAGACCTGAGGGCAGCGACCTTAACAAGAGAGGTGCACTACCCATGGCAGTTGCTGCCACAGGATGGGTCCAGCATGCAGAGTCCCTGGCCTCCTGTCTGTCTGTGCCCTGCCCCCGAGGCCTTCCTGCCCCAGATCCCCAACCTCCAGGCCAGATCCCTGGGTCGGTCTCAGATTGCACTCCCTCCGCCCCAGGACACACCAACCTGAGACCCCATGGAGGGTGCAGGCCTTCCCCAAGGGAAGCCCTGACCTGAGGGAGGCGGCCTTCCTGGATGGCAGCGGTGTTACCCAGGCGGCCTTACCTGAGGGTGGTGGTAGGCGGCATTAGCCAGGGGCAGCGGCCTTACTGGAAGGATGCTGCCTTTCCCGTGGGCAACCTTCCCTGAGGGCAGGGTGGCAGTCCTGCGACCATGGTGGCATGTGGTCCAGGCACTGAAGCAGCCAGAGGCCAACATCGGACACAAAGTTGAGGCTCCAGAGCACCGGCACACTTGGAATGGGCGGGTCTGGACCTGCGCTGTGCATCCACCTGACTAGCCCCGCCTGTCTCAGCTGCCTGAGAGCTGGGCATGCACAAAAAGCACCGGTGGCCTGGGCACTCCCCCCCAGTGGTTCTGCCCACTGTGGACTCGCTGCATGTGTCTGAGTCCCAAACCACAAGAGGTCTGCTTTGGGACTGGAGGCGCCTCTGGGAGGAGATCCTGAGAGAGCGAAGCACTGCCTCTGGCCCTCCTGTCCTTGTCTGGGCACTGGCCAGCATGCAGATGCTGCTGATGGTGGTGCCCAGCCCAGCTGGTGAGCCAGCGGTACAGCAGCAGAGGATGGCACGAGTGGTGCACCCGGGGCTGAGACCAAGCAGCCCGAATGGAGTACAAGTCTGGCTCAGTTGTGAGGTGGGAGCCTCTTTCAAAGGACAGGATGAGCCCTTTGTTAATCCCCACTTTTGCATGCTACGTGCCATGGGTATGCCTTGTCTTACCCAGCTTGATGTCATCTGTGGCCCTGCATCCTCTGGCAGGGAGACCACCAGCAGGACGCCTTATTTGTGGCTATGAAGGTTTAGCTGTACTTATTGATGGCCACTGTGACAAGCATCATCATTTTTACTGTTAGTCACCCATTGTATGAAAGTCTCCAGGGAGCACAGAATTAGATCAATTTTGGTAAATGGGCTTATAAGTAAGGAATGACAGAATGACATCTCCTTGGGCTCCCTAGGAGAAATGCATTCTAGGGAACAGCAACACCCAACTCCTATGGTTGGGAGTTTTGGGATTTGGTGGAGTCCAACATGGTACCTTGAGCACATTAGAAAAATGTAAATAGTATTTTCTAGTAAAAAGTCAGTTGCTTTGGTCCAGCTCTACTGTTAGTGAGTCATAAAGGACAGGCAAAGTGGAGAGGCTGGATAGGTTTTGTTTTCTTTTATTGGCACACAAACAGTTTTGAATGTTAATGCATTAATAAATCAAATCTCTTCAACAGCTAAAATAGCCCCTGAAATACTTGCTATGCAGAAAGATCAACCTCAAGAGCATTTGGGTCTGATGGTGACATGGAAATCCAGACTTAGATCTGACAAAATGGCCTGGTGCATTTGAGCCATAGTCCTGCATGATGACATGCTCCTCTACAGGCACTTCACAAGCCACCGGGTCACTGTGACATCCCTGGGCTAGCACTTACTTCCACAAACCTGCTCTCTGAGAAGGCATCAGCAATGCCAGCCTGAGCCCCAAGAGTAGCAGCTCCAGTCAGGGATAATTTCCACCCACAGAGGCCACATGGCAGTGTCTGGGGACGTAACTGTCATCGTACAGGTTTGTTTCTGTGACTTGTTTTTGCTCTGTGCCAAGCATTTTTTTTACTGACTGAATCTTACCAGTGTGACTACAGACCTGCCTGTGGTGTGGGAGGTCACTGGGTTCGGGGAAGGATAGCCTTCTGCCCCACAGGTCCTAGTTTTAGACACATTTTCCATGAAGAGCCTTGTACCTGAAATAGCTTACATTTGTGTAGAACCCATAACTGTACAGCACATTTTATTCATAGGATTGGATTCAACCTTTAAAGACACTGAGGTAGAAGGAGAGGTATCCTTACCCCACTTGAACACCAAGGGAAGGAGGTGCCATCACCCAGGTGGTCCAGTAGGCATGGGGCCATCCTGAGTCCTGGTCTGGCCACTGCAGGCTCTGCTGCTGGCCCTGCTGCTGGATGGCACCTGTGTGTTGCACACCCCAGTTCTGTCTACTCTTCTGCTGGATTCCATCAGAGAAGCAGCTTCTTCACCTTCCATTCTCTCCCTGAGATCTCACATTTACACCATGCCATAGTTCTGCTCCCGAGGCAAGTGTGAACCCCAGTTCTTGTGATTCTTTCTTGACAGATCTGAACCCTGAATCATATTCTCTCCCATCTGGTCATAGTCGGCCCTCAGTTTCACTTCTTGTTTTTCTTCTGGCGAGTCTGTGACTGCTGAGCACATGTTTAGCTTGTTATTTTACAGATTCCCATGTGAATATTTTGTCAGTAGCCTTTCTGGGGAAGGGTTAATAGTTCAAACCCAGCGTTTTACTTTCAAGAGTGGAAACTTACAAAAGCTGCCTGGGGGGGATGGGGCCCAGCATGGCACAGGATACCTGGTTACTCGCTGCTTGCCCTGTGCAAGGAGCATGAGACTCAGGGGAGCTGAGGCTGGATGGCAGAGCCCTCCAAATGTGCCCAGGCTGACTGTGCACCCAAGGGTTATCTCTGCCTGTTTTCCTATTGGTTTCATAAGCAAAGGACAGATTTTATATAATCTCCTCCCATATTTCTTCTCTTAAGAAGCTTCAATGATCTCTTGAAACAAGCCAACAAAATTGAAGCCAAGGACTGGGGAGATAGCTCAGTTGGTAGAGTGCTTGTCTTGCAAGCATAAGGCCCTGGGTTTGATCCCCCTTACTGAGAAAAAAAAAATGAAGCCAGGGAGTGTGCATCTTGGACCTCAGGGCAACACTTTTTCAAAAGCAAACTTTAACTCAGAGCTGCTGGTGTAGAGGCAGGGCCATGACCAGGCCCCCCTGGCTACCATAGTCATCTCTCCACTGTCCAGCATTTTGATATGATGCTCTAGTTTCAGTCTTGAGGTTGTCCCTTTGGCACAAACACCACAGGTAGAATCGTGGAGAATTCGGACACTGGAGCAAGGTATTGAGTCGGACGTGTTGCCCTAAGGGTGGACCCACTCCATGTCTCTGTCCTGCTCCTCAGTCCACCCCTGCCTGGCAGCCTCTTCCAGGGAGCACAGATATGGCTTTGGCACACATCCACTCAGAGACACTACTTCACTATCTGCCTTAGCACAGCCTAGCCAGCCAGCACCCAGGGAGGGACATAGATTGGGGTCTGCTCCCTCCGGGGCCTGCATGTTCTGCACATGGTGGCCACGACACCATCCCTCAAGGGGCCCAGCCATCTCATGCATGTTGGCCTCTGGATGGCCCACCCAGGCTGGTTCAGGAGGGAGCAATCCCAGCACTCCTATTGGAGGCCAAAGGTGTCCCTTTGTACCTGCAGGATGTTCATGTATCCTGATGGTGGACCCCTTTGCCCTCAGGTGGCAGGCTCCTTGCTGAACTTCTGCATGGCTGCTGTGGAATCCCAGGCTCTCCATTCAGCTGCAGCCTGTGGAGCCCCAGCCAGCCCAGCTCCTGGCTTCCATCACTGAAAGAATGGAGAATGGCAGCCCCACAGCTCATGCCCAGGCCTTGGAGGAGCTGCTGGCACTTCCCAGGGAGACTCATTCACTGACAGATAAACCTCTGGGAATGGGCAGCCTTCTACCCACTCAATGGGAGATGGGAGGCAGGGCCTACATCTCCAAGGAAGCATCCCTTTCACTCACATTGCTCTCTAGCAGGCTGCATCTCTGAGGAAGCATCCCTTCCTCCCAGGTGCTCAGTTGGTGTCCAGCAGCTGTTCATCCTGTGTCCTTGTCACCCCCAAGGTCTTAGGACCTGTAAGCAAGGGCCCTTCTTTCATTGCTTACCTTAATAATTTGTGATTCCTCTTCTTCCCTTACTTAGACTGGATAGGGGTCTATTAATTTTGTTAATATTTTTTAGAATTAACTTTTCATTCATTGATTTTATTCTCATTGAATTGATTTCTTCTCTAATTTTTATTATTCTGATTTTCATAAGTGTCCATGGCATTAGTTTAGGTGGTTATTCAGTTCTTTCTCTTTTCTAATACATGCACTCAATGCTATGAATTTCTTGGATATGGTTTCATTGCTCCCATGTAATTTTCAAACCTTTGTTTTCATTTTTAATTAATCTAATTTTTTTATACTGGGGATTGAACTCAGTATAAAACCCGAGCCACATCCCCAGGACTTTTTATTTGTTTATTTAGAGACAGGGTCTCACTAAGTTGCTGGGGCTGGCTTTGAACTTGCCAAGATGCTGGGATCATAGGCATGCCTGTTGTACCTGGAAAATTAGAAATCTGTTGTTTAATCTCCAAGCATTTTGTCAGTCCCCAGCTCTACTTTTACATTGCTTTCTGACTGAGCTCTCCTGTGAGAGTTCAGATGCCCTATGCTTCCTGTTCTTGCAAACTTGCTGGGGTGCATTCCTCTGCCCAGGACGAGGTCCATCTGGGTGAATATCCCACCTCAGTCTGAGCAAGTCCAGTGCTTTGCTGCTGTTTGATGGTGCCATCTGTTGATGTCCATCCTGTCCAGCTGGCTGGTAGTGCTGTTGAGTACAGCTCCGTCCTTGAGGAGCTTGGCTTGCTGGATGGGTCATGCACATCCTGTTGCATGCAAGGCTGTTCTGGTTGGAGCTGTGTGTTCTCCTTCCCCCAGGTCAGCTGGGCTCTGGAGAAGCCTCAGCAGACAAGGGTCTGGTCTGTAGTGTCCAATGAGGGCAGGGCCTTTCAAGATTGGGTTGCTCCTGCATGCTGAAGCATGCTTCTCTTGTCTCTGTCTCTGCTGGAAGGTGATAGGCCACTGAGGACTTTGCTGGGCTTCTGCTGGGAGAGCTCACAGGGGTTTGGACCTGCCAGCAACTGGTCTGATGGCTTCCTTGGTCTCTCAGTCTTGTCGTTGCTGGACCCCGTGGAACCTCTCAGGCTTTTACTCAGGCTTTGGATTTGTAGCTGTGTTTCTTCTGTGTCTGTGCTTCTGTTTGTTGCTCCCATAAATTTGGGAAAGAGTTTACTCTGAGCCCCCCTGTGACAGGTGGAGAAAAATGTTAAAGGATTCAGGGTGCACTTGGTGTCAGGTTGAGCCGTGGCTTCCAGCATTTTGCAGGTTGGACCAGAAATTGGATAAGCATTTACTTTTAAGATCCATTTGCAGACTCTGTCTTTTACTGAGAGCCTTGGGCATCTGGACTCTATACCGTCATGGCTGAGGAGGAGCTTGACATGATTTGGTTTTATTTTCTGCATCTACAGGGTCTTTTGCTCCTGCATCTTTCCTTCTGTCTCCATTTGTGTTCAGTGTGTATCTTCTGGTACATTATTTTCATTCTCTTGCTTCTTCTTTTGCTACATATTTTGAGTTATTTTCTTGGGGTTTTCCTGGGAATTGCAATTAATCTTTTAATTTTAAAACAAGATAGTTCATATTAATGCCAATGTGATTTCAATAGCATGTGGAACTTGGCTTTAATACAGCTCCATTTTCTCTTTTTCTCTAGCATCATACAAATTATATCTTTAATAGAATATCAACACAGCTCTGTAACCATTGCTTTATTCAATTGTCTTTTAATTTAGCAAGAGAAGAAAAGAGCAACAAACAGAAATATACTTATCTCTTCTTTTATGATTAACTATTTAGTGACCTTAGCAGTGCTTTTTATTTCTTTGTGTTCATTTGATTTACTGACTAGTGTCTTTTCATTTCTGCCTGAAAGGTTCTTTCTTCTTAACAACTTTTGGTACAGAGAGCATGTCAGTGATGGCTTTTCTGGTTCTGTGTTCAAGTGTCTATTTCTGAAGGACAGTTCTGATGGATGGGGAACACCTGATTGGTCATGTTTTATTTGGGACCACTCAAGTGTTTCTTCCCAGGGTTTTGGACTCCACTGTTTCTTAGGAGAGTCTACTGTTCATCTTACTGAGAAGCTAGCTTGTGCCAAGTTCCTTGAACTGCATTTGATCACACAGATTTATTTTATTCAATTGAATTATCATTATATTCCTGGGATAGATGCTACTTAGTCACTGTGTATAAATCTTTCAGTGTGCCATTGGACTTGACAAGCCTGTGGTTTGACAATTTATGTCTGTGTTTGTAAAGGATTTGAGTCTATATTTCTCCTGCATTATCTTTGGCCTGGGTGTCAGGGTAAGGACCTCCTGGAGTAGATAAGACATGTTCCCTCTGCTTCTCTTCCTTGGAAGTGCTCAGGTGTAATAAATGCTCATTTTCCCTTAAATACGCAATAGATTTACCCGTGAAGACACCTCATCACAGATTTCTTTTTGTTGGAAGGTCTTGTCCTCTTCATAAGTGACATGTGTAAATTTGCTTTAGAATATTTCTCTGTCACTGCAGCTAAGTTCATATATCAGGAAGGACAGTGACCATTAGGATTTTTAACAAGTTGTTCTTTCAGTTTTATACAGTTAATGCCTATGTTTTCTATAATCAGAAAACAATGTTAACAGAATTTCAGGAAGCATATATAAAAAACTATTGTCGGGGTTTCTGGGACCCCCAGCCTTGGGCACGGTCAAGATGGCGCCTGGTGCTGAGCCAAAAGCGGCCAGCCATACAGTAAACAACCAGAGAATTCCAATGATTGGCTAGTTAACGATGTGATTAGAGCATGCCCCCCTCGTTTACCTATTCTACACCTGCAGCTGTCCGCGCGTTTACCTCGTGTGCTCTCCCCTGATTGGTTGAGGTGTATATAAGCTTGATGGGCGGGGGAGTAGCAGAAGAAGCTGGGAGTGAGGGCAGAAGCTGTGGGAAGAAGCTGGGAGTGAGGGCAGAAGCTGAGGGAAGAAGCTGGGAGTGAGGGCAGATGCAGAGGGAAGAAGCTGGGAGTGGGAGCAGAAGCTGAGAGCAGAAGCTGAGAAAAGAAGCTGAGAGAGAAAGAGGCTGAGAGTAGGGGTAGAAGCGGAGAATCGTAACAACCGGCACAGGCGAGAGTTAAGCGGAGGGAAAGAGAGCAAGAGAAAGAAAAGAGAGAAGGAACTGAGAGTAGGAGTAGAAGCTGGGAGTAGAGGCGTGCAAGCGGGCGTGAGCCGAGCGGGAGAAACGAAGCGGCCGGAGCAGGCGAGAGCGAGGGAGAGAGTGAAGTGCAGGAGGGAAAGAGAGCGAGAGAAGATAAGAAGGAAAGAAAGGAAGACTGTACGCAATAAACTTCCAAAGCTTCAGACGTTTGTTGTGTCTCTCTCTGCGGGCAGAGGGAGCGCGATAACTATTGCATTGAAATGATGATAAGATAATTTTATCATCCTTTAATTTTACTGTACCTTCCAAGTTTTCTACAATAAGTGCATGGTATTTGTGAGATAAAAGTATTTACAATCTGAATTATGTGTGTGTGCTTGTGCAGACTCAACACAGAAGCAAATTGTCAATAAATACATCATAGTGTTCTAGAAGTCTTATGAGTGGTGAGGTTTTTGAGAGCCTTACTTTTTCTTTACACTTTCTGGTATCTTCCATTTTAATACCGAGCATCTCTGGCATAACAAGGAAAGTGAAGGCCCTTTATGTATTCTTGCTGCGCTTGTAGTGTTAGGCTTGGACTTTGCCCACTGTTTACAAAGCAGAGCTGCTGTTGCCTGTAGGCTGTGGGAAAGCAGTGTCCCTTGTGAGGGAGGAGTGCTCACATGGTTAGGCTGCTGGCCAGCAGGGCCACTTCACCCCCAGGACCTCTAGCTGGAACCAGGGCTTTGAGGCCCCATGTGGAACAGAGACTCGTCATGACTGCAGGGAGTCACAGGGTCTCAGGGACAGGGGACCTGCTTTACCTGTGGTTGGCTCTTTCTGCATCTTCTGGTGGCTCAGGAGGGGGACAGGTGGAGCGTGAAGGTCACAGAGTCACACCTTGCTCAACTCCTCAGTGAGGGGACTAGTCATGACTGTAGATGCCAGACCCGCACTCAGGACCACCAAGAAGGTCAAGTGACCAGCCAAGAACTTTCCCTGAGCCTCCATGGTGGTTGCTATGGTGGGATATACAAAAACAGGTCCTGGCCAGTGACCATTCCCGTGTATAAGTCAGTGGTGATGATCGTGCTCACCAGGTCCCACAGCCACCATGATGGTTCCTCTGCCCATACATAAACTCTGTAGCTCGGAAGCTGCAGTTCCTCATCTCCCTGCCCCTGCTCCTGGGCACTGCTCACTGTAGTCCACCTCTAGGGACCACATCCCAGGTGTCCAGTGAGTGGAGTCACAGGACTCTTGTCCTCCCATTCCTGGCACAGTCCCCCAGCCTCACAATTCAGGGTTTACCCACAGCACAGGACTGGCCAGGCTCCTTTCCTTTTTGTGGCTGAATGATGCTTCACTGTAGGCATGTGCCACTATGCTAGTCCACTGTGGGTGTGTGTGTGTTGCACACAGATCTGCATGTGACACGTGCACACTGCACAGGTACTATGTGGCATGTGCATTTCTTTATATCACATATGCAGATATGAATGCAGATGAATAAGCACATACAGTGTCTGTTTCCATAGATCACAAATGAATATGTAAAATTACTCCTTACTAAAAGGAAGGTGAGTTGAGTCCACAAGCTGACTGAATTGGCATTGGATGCTTCCCTGTGCTGTTGGCAGCTGGACCTTGGCCTCTGAGACGGGAAGCCCTTGGAGACAGACAATGCTGCCAGCCAGTTTGCCTCCCTAGATCTCTGAGGATGGGAGCATTTCTGGGAGGCAGATGCTGATCAAGTAGATGCAGGGAAGTTCCAGAAGATCAGGGACATGTAGCAGATTCTGGTGTTCCTGGGAGTTTGGCATTTTTGACAGACAGAACTGCTGGCCTTGCAATGACCATTTTTTCTTTCATATTCTAAAGTGGTAACATGATATCATGGGTCTCATTTTAGTTGTTCAGCTTTTGCTGTAAATACTTCTGCTACACGAGACAAAACAGAACAGACAAGCAGGAGCAGAGCATGCAGGGCACCCTGCCTGGCCCTGCCTAGTCTTGCCTGGCTCCAAAGTTCCAAGGCTACTTCTGAGGTCTGCTGCCTCCCTGGGCTCCTGCCTCACAGAGCTGAGGTTCAGCCTCTTCTCCAGCAGTTTGCTGAGCTGTCTGAAAGATTTTACCACTCAAGGTATTTGGGAAGAAAATACCTTAAGGTTTTTCTTAGTTACCTTGGAAATTTTTAATTATTTCCTTAGCATTATCTTACAAAACACACCTGGTCTTTGAATTTTAACATCTTCAACAGGCAGCATTTGGAAGGATTTGCAGGGTTAATTCACACCCTCTTCCTTGGACTTTGTGTTCTTTTTACAGACGTTCTGCAAATATGTAATCTTCCTTTTCTAGGAAAAAAAAAACAACAAGCCTAAATTATCTCTACTCTGTGCTCTGATGACTTTCTTAAAATACTTGTAGTCCTGATGACTGGAAGTGAGGGTATCACAGTCCACATCTTAAACTGTACAGTGTGGCTTCTCAAACTTTATAATAACATAGGAATGATGTGGGTGTTGATGGTGTAAAGGAATTATAGAGCTGAAGCTGAGGATTTGTGAAAACACTGGTGTGGTGTAAGAAGATAACATTTCTCAGAAAGTGGGTGTCAGTTTCTCAAAGAAGCCTCCTTGGACATAGAAAAAGAAAGAGATCTGAGAGGCTTGAAGGAAGTGTGGCTTGTAGTATTGATGAGAAGATGCTGCTCTGGTATGCAGCAGTGTTCATTAAGTGGATTAGGGTCTCTTGCTAGTTATCCTGAGTGATCCTCAGAGGTGGGATATCAAGACACATTTCCAGATAAGAGAAATGTCAACTGACTGATGGCAAAGGCTGTGGACCCCATGCTGCCCCCACATTAGCTGACCACTAGAGGGATCCCTGAAGTGACTTTAGATGGCAGGTTGTTCCAGCCTTAATGTGTGGGCCTGAGAGTTTGCAAACATCCAATGTGTGCTGAATACAGTAACACATGAGCAGTGCACATGGAGGACAGGCAAGCACACCAGCACTGGCTCCTGACCACAGAGCTCTCACTCAGAAAGGTCCCTTCTGCACACTTCTGGGCTGGGGCATGCAGACAGGGCTCCCAGGTGAATGTCACACACATGCAGCCTGCATCCAGCTGGGGGGACTTCATGCACTGTTGTTCCCACAGGCAGAGAATACCTTTGGAACTTGGTGGAGCTGAGTCCTGTGGAGAGGGCACTCTGCCCTGGGTGCTCCTGCCTTGATTTCCAAGTTGTGCATTTCTGTGTGACCAGCTCTCAAGAAGTGCAGCCAGTAAACTTTCTCTCAAGCATTTGCAATCAGAAACAGAAGTAGAAGGTAGTTAGTGCTGGGGCCAGAAGATAAATGGAGACATTGAGAGTTAGGAATGAGAACATTTAAAATGTGATGAAATAATGCCAGTGAGGCAGCACAGGCTGTGAGTTAACTGCAGAACCAGGAAGGTGAGTGTGGGGAGGGAAGCAGGCCCCTATGCAGAAAGAGGAGGCCCCATGAGGCAAGAGATCCTGCGTGCCAGCGAAGGCCACCCTGACCCCAGACTTTCCAGTCTCCTGCATGCCTCTCAGGAGGCAGCAAGGCTTGGCTTAGATTCCTTGAGTCTGTCATTGCATCAAAACCAATCCAAAACAAACCCAAACCAATAACCTCTGGAGGGCTCTGGGAGCGGGGTTCTCTTTCCTGCAGCTCAGTTAAGCCTGACCATCAGTAAACCCATCAACTGGTGACTCACACACAGCATGGACAGCATGGGCCCTGTGCAGCTGCAGCCCCATCCAGAGTGGTGCCAGCACTGGAACACATGGTACCACCTGCTTCTGGCTGTGGCCTTGCTAAACAGGACCCAGTGCTCAGACAGCATCTCACTGTCCATCATGGATGAATGTCATGGGAATGCCACCAACAGGAACCTCTTACCTGATTCAGCTCCCCCTCCCTCTGCAATGCAGGGGTGCTGTGGGGAGACCAGGGGGCTGCAAGGAAGATGACAGCCTTTTGAGGTCTGTGGGCATGAGGCAAGACTGCTCTTGGACCATGAAATCTCATCAGTTCTCCTGAGACCTTGGCGACTTCTCCAGCAGCCTCCTTGTTTCACAGCAAGCTGCTGCTGAGAGGCCTGGTGTATTGAGCACCTCTGACAGGAGGCACACAGTGGGACTTGAGCCTGGGAGCCTGCCTCTCCCCCAGGTCTTCCTCCTCACTGGAGACCAACTGCTCTCCTGGTGCCTCTCTGAACAGTAGGCCTACTCACTCACCAACAGGCTGGGAGATGCACTGCATGGACCTCAGATTCATTAAGGAATAGGTGCAGCTTTGACACCCAGGAGCCTGCAAATGCTGGAGAAGTGGGAGATAAAGACACACTGCCCAGATTTGAGCTTGCAAAGCCTCTGTGCCTTCAGAGTTGGTGCACATCAGCTTTCAGGGCATAGATACCAGTCTAGCCTTCTCACAAAATAAAAATATGTTGTGCTCAAAATTAAGAATATATTTCATAAGGTTCTGCCTAAGGAGGAAATTATGGCCCATGAGCAAGGCATGTTAGACGGAGTCACAGCTGAGCTTTGAGTTTCCCATTTTTATCTTGTGCATGCACATTCCTGGAGGTTGCTTTCTGGTGAGGCTGGGTTCTAATTGACTTGTCACCTGTAGTGTTTTTCCCATTGAGCAAAAGCCTGAAAATTGGGTGTGGAGGATATGCACCAGGCAAGGTGTCATAAGTGTTCACAGATCACACTGTGCCCTGTTTGCCCCACCTTTGCTCCACATGGATCTGTGCAACTGATCCTGTCTGCTTGGCATGAAGGGAGAAACAGGCCCATGAGCCACTGTGGCTGAATCCAGAAAGAGAGTGCTGTGCTGAGACAGTGAGGAGGTCCAGGATCTGCTGGCCTTTCCCAGTGGAGGACAGGGAGCCAAAGAGCAGCACATAGCTTCACAGCACCTCTGGTGCTGGGGAGTTCTGGGTGCCCACCCTGGGTCCCTGCAGTCACCCCATGGGCCACATGCATACAGACACGTAGGGTAGATTTGAGGGAGATGCAAATCTGTGTGGAGGAGGGGGCAGAACTGAAATTTAAACTCCAGGTGTGTTTTTCTTTCAAGCCCATGACATCTTCTCACGAGAGCGTCTTCCTGCCATTTGTCTGAGGGATTCTGACAGTTCCAGTGACTTGGAATTCCACTGACCATGGAGACAGGATGTGTAGGCAGGCTTATCAGAACTGTACACAGCTGTCCATGACTCTGTAAGGGAAGGAGCCCCCACCATGGAACTGCCTGCATGACAACACTGCTGCCTCCATGGGTTCAAGAAGTGGAAGAGGCGGCTCTGCCCTCGAGGATGAGCGTGTAGCTGGGCCAAGAGATGAACTCACCAGTTCAATGAGCTTGCTGGGCTTATGTGACAATAGATGACAAGGTATTCCTCCAGGGTAGGAAAGAACAGCAAGATGTGAGGTTATTCCTTCACCCAGGAGAAGCTTGTAGTTCAAGCTGTGCCAGAGAAATCTTCATAAAATTGGCTAATTTCACTTGAGCTGGAGCTGCTTTCTGGGCTGCTGAACTGCTGACCCCATTCTGGCTCCACAGTTAAATTTCCTGAGAAGCAGCCTGTCATCAGGAAGACCACAGGAAGTGCCTGTGTGGATCCCTGTCACAGAGCCCTTCTGACCAGCAGCATGGGCATCCTCAGTGTGACCCAGACTCAATCCTGTTGGGGAAAAAAATAAGCATCAAACACTCCAATGGGGAGAGCTTGGGATGTGGCCCTCCAGGAAGCAAGAAGAGAGCATAAAGTGCTTTTTCACTTCCCCAACTCCAGGCACATGCACTCTAGAATTAAGGCAGATCCCTGAGTTCTTCTGTCCTCTCTGCTCCCTGGGTGGTCATCACAATTTAGATAAATGGTGTCAGAGCTGAGCACTTGTAAACCTCTGGCAACTAGTCTGTAATGCCCAGTAATCTTTATCTAACATCTCCTCGTGAAATGGACCATGGTGGGCTGGCCATCTGCTTTCCTCTTTGTGTGCTGAATATGTCACCTCGCATGCCAGGATGATGTGCCATGGGCCCATCAGCAAGTTTTTAAAAGCTACCCAAGCCCTTCTTTACATGCCTACATTATCTTCCCACATCTGCTCTGCACAGCGATGCCATCAATTAATGCCACCTCATCAGCACCATGTTTACCTTCTTCTCAGACATGACCAGTGTCCTCCTCAGAACAGGGGTGAGCTAAGGGGCCATGCCAAAGTGGTGGCAGTCCTGCAGGAGCCAGCTCTTCATACCCAGGCTGTGAATGGTCCTGGGAATGCCTGTCCTGGACTGTGTCTTGCTCTGGTGTCCAGGCAGAGCCCAGGAAAGAATGCTCTGCTGCACTCTGGTTCCCACAGTGGTCACAAGCAGACTTAGCATCTGAAGCCATGCTACACTGATGTGACGACATAACACAGCACCTGAGAAGATGCAGTGAGCCTCATCTCAGCTTCAGGGACAGAAGTCAGGGTCATGCTGGAGGAGGAGGAGATGAAGTTGGATTAGGGTATCATGTCTCCTTCAGGTGATGAGAAGCCGAGCCTACTCCTGCTTTCCTGTCTGAACTTGGCACTAAAGTGCACTTGATTTTATTGCCTGCCAGGGTCAGAGTCCACTCTTCTGCCAGGTGGCTGGGAGCTTAATGATATAGAGGAACTCTCATTTACCATCTTGAGCTCTTTCTAAGTCCCTCGAAGAGAGAAGGAATGCCCTTCTTTTCACTTTTCAAAAAATACTCTACAAAGGGAGCTTGTCCAAGCCCCAGGGTGGAGTTCACCACGTATCAAATCTGGGCCTTTCTCACAAATGTACTGTCCTGTGGAACCTCTGAGCAACGGCCCTGGTTCTTTGGGCAGGGTCCTGCCCAGTAACATCACACATCACCTTCTCAACCACCTCCCATGTCCTCCATTTAAGCCCTTTAGAAACTGGCAAGGTGGACTTCAGACAAATAGATGAATTAGAGTTAGGTCCCAGAGAAAGTCCCTTATCACAGGAGCAATCTCTGGTCTGACAGTGCCTTGCTGTCTGGAGTCTCCTCACTAGAGCAGAGAAAGTGTGGGGCTGCTCCCACCCTCTCCCTGAACTTCCCCCTGGCATTCCCTACTGGCCACTGCTCAGTGCTCCCTCTCTTCACCTTGTCTGTAAAGCATCCTGGTTCTTGATTCGAACATGACCAAAACTTAATGAGCAGAGCAAGAAGGATATCACTCAGGTGAAATTTGCCAGGTGCTAACAAAGGCAAGCAGAGATGGCTTGGTGGTCACCCAGGATCCCCCTCCAGTGTTCAAGATGGGAGGACCAGGAGTCCACAGAGCAGTGCAGGTCACCCAGAGTCACCCAGGAACCCACTTCTCTCAGCTTGAATTTGTGCTCTGACTGGTTCAGCCTCCAAGCAAAGATACCAACCTCTGTTTGGGGTATAGAAGATGGGTTTGGGGGATGATGCAGGGGCAGGTAAACTGTTGAGGGGATTGTGGAGGGGCAGGGAAGCTAGTTTCAAGGGATGATGGAGGGGCACAGAAGGTGGGTTCAGGGATGATGGAGGAAGCACAGCGTTTCAGGTCCGCAGAATGCATCTGTAAGAAATCTGCCTGGGAATAATCCAGAAAGGAAATGCCCTTGGGGAAAAGACATTGGGGTTCCTGAAAGATGTAGCAGGATCAGAGTCTTCCTTCTCCAAGAGTCACTATTGCAGATTAAAGAAAAAGAGAAAAGGTAATGTTGGAGGATGTGGTCCACTGCTCTGAGGCAGTAATTTTGTCATCACCCCACAGTGAGAGAAAGTGGGGCGGAACCTCACAGCCACTGGAGAATGGCCCACTCACAGAGGATTCACCTAGCACTGTTTCCAGAACAGTGCCCATGGCTCTGCCTGGATAATAAAGGAAGCAAAAGTGGAATCCAGGTCCCCAAAGAATTTATGTCCTATTTGGAAAGAGAAGGAATAAAAAGGGGCAGTTTAGAATGAATGCTAAATCATGTTGTAACTCTCAGAACTGAAAGAAAGAGGAAGGCTATGTATGAGGCCCAGACAGCCGGAGAGGCATTCCAGAGGTGATGGAGCTGGAAGCCGGTCTCAAAAGACAGGGAAATCCAGTGAGGAGGACCTTGACCACAATCAGTTCTGTGCATTAATTAATTTTGATGGCTGGGGATGTGACCTAGGATGCACACTATTGTTCCTATTCTCTAATTGCTGAGAGAGAATCAGGCTTCATGTGCAGGTACTGCAAGCACATGGCTGCCCTGATGTGCCTTACAGGTGTGTCACCCTGGAGGGTTCTGCAATTGACCTCGTTTTGGCCTTTCCACTCTTTCCTCCAGGCATATCCACCTCTTAAAATTTTTAATCTAAAGTTCTACATTAGTCTATCATGCACCATATGCAAATGCTCTTCATCTTAGTTTGGAGATGGAACTGAGGACTTGGACCAAGCACCGAGTTCACACCTTATGATACAGAATTGAGGACCCAACTGGCAACAGTGGGGCAGCTGCCTTGTCTCCTAGCAACAGCTCAGTGGCATGACTGTGGTGCTGTCCCCAGTGGCAGGGGACAGTGCTGCCACCTCCTGTACATCTCTCCATGTGCCTTAGCTGTGCACCTCGGCCATTGCTGATGTCACCTGGAGTCAGTGACAAGTGGCAAGAGAGCAATGCCCTCTCACATCCCACCATGTGCCCCCCCCATGTCCATGCATCTCGGGAGGGCAAGGAACGGCCTTTCAGCCTGTGATGTGCAAAGTGGGTGCACCACACTGCTGCTGACCACATTGGTGACACATTTTCAATTTCCTTTTCTTATTCAATTGATTTGCCAGTTCCATGAAACAAATAAGGAAGCTGGGGACTCTTAGGATCAACTTCCTCACCTGCAGCACTGCTTTTTTCTTTATATAAAAAAAAATGAAGAGATGCTTTAAAAAATGCTTTTACAAGCATTTTACAAATGTGTTAAGAAATTCTTGTTTTTTTAAAAAAAAGTCATAATAATTGTAAAACATGTAAAACACAGACAAACATACATATACTACATTTAGAAAGAAAAAATATAAATAAAAATCTGAGACTTTGAGAGATTAAGACTTGCCCAAGCTGGGCATGGTAGCACATGCCTGTAATCCCAGTTGTTTGGGAGGCTGAGGCAGGAGGATTGCAGGTTGGAGGCAAACCTCAGCAATTAGTGAGGCCCTAAGCAATTTAGGAAAATCCTGTCTCAAAATAGAAAACAAAGGGGCCTGGGGATGTGCTTAGTGTTTGAGTGCCCCTGGAGTTCAATCCCTTGTACCAAAAAATAAAAATAAAAACAAAGCCTTATCTAAGGTCACATTTCTCAATAAATACCAAGACTGCTCTTGGGCCTGGGCTGCCTGAGGCTGAATCCCATGCCTCTGGGGCAGTTAGGGGTCCTGAGAAGGCCCCAGAAGCGGGCCCCCTCGGTATTTGGGAGGTATATAATTTTATCAATACAATACAAAGGTTAATGTGATTGTCTCCTTCCAGCTCCATCAGAGTAAACTCAGGCTTTATGGCCTCATTTAAAAAAGTGACCTCTCCCTGCTTTATGTTGATCATTAAGTGAGATTATCTCATGCTAGAGATTTACTATGCCAAGGAGCTCTGGCATCACTAGCTGCTTTTAAGTGTATGAAACTTAGACTCCATAAAGTGGAAAAAAAGGCCTTGATCAGCAGGCAGGGAAGACAGATAGGGCCAGAGGCACCACCCATGATTCTTGACCAGTGTACAGGGGTCTGCCTGCCTGCCAGCTGCTGGTACTCTCTGGCCTCACCCAGCTGGTCAGAGGTCTGCTCAAGTTCTGCTCCTTGCATGGCTGAAGGACATCCTTGGGGATTTCAGGAAGTTCGACCAACACACTCTGTATTCAAGGAGCAAAGGAGCAGAAAGGGTGAATCTTCCTCTCTGGACTTGGCTTCAGTGTTTACATTCTAAATGAGTAATATCATGATGCCACCAAGAAGGAAGCAGTGAGGGGAGAGCCACCCTCATCTTCCTGGGAAGACTTTCCTGCCAAAGGGTCGACCCCCAGTTGGGCAGCGATGCCAACTGGGGTAGCACCAGGCACTGCCCTTTACTTCTGAGATACTGGGTCACTCCTGGTCTCAGATGAGCAGCACAGAGCTTTCTGAGAGTGTCTGCTCCAGCAGCAAGGCCAGGTGAGCACATGGGCAGCTGGAGACCCACTGCATGCTCCTGGGGGACCTGGACGTGAGTGTCCACAGCAGACCTACCATGGGGTGGAGGTGCCCAGGCAAAGTGGGTTTTCTTGAGGAGATTTTTAGACTCATGTTCCAGGCAAATGCCTGGGACATGGGCGTGTTCTGCCCCACAAGTCAACCAACAACAGAAAAGTGTCTGCCTTGCTTCCAAGAGCTTGATGTCTAATTGTGTGAAGGTTGAGCAGGCAACAGTGGACATTCTGCCAATTTACAAGGAGTTAGTGCTTGTTTGTACTAGTTTAAAAGCAAGAAATACCAAAATAGGGCAATAAGGTTCCATTTGTATGAGTCAAACGTGCTCATCTGTCAAACATGCAGAATCTTATAGAAGACATTCACTTTATAAATGATTTCACCCTGAATAAACATGTTTCATTCTATACCAAAAGGCATTCAAACAGCATCATGGAATTTCAGAACACCAGAGGTCAGATTAAGAAATTAAAGTACTTTAGGTCCAATCCACAGTAATGAAAAACAGAAAATTAAAATATTTTAAAATGTCACCGGGTAAGCATGCAGCCTGTCAGAGACTCGCTCCCAGGTCCCCCAGGCTCTGATGTGTGTGTGCTGGCTGCTCCACTAAAAGGGGTTTCCAGTGTCCACATGCACCTCTCTGCACACCTGTGGGTGTGTGCCATCTGAGGTTCATGCAGGATGGAGGAAAGAGTAGAGAGTGGAAGAGGGGTGGCTAAGAAGAAGGATCTCAAGTCACACCAGGGTTGCAGAACTGAGCAACCCACTGAGAATGTGAAGGGGTCTCTAATGGGGCAGGAGATGTCCCTGTGCAGAGCAGAGCAGAGCAGAGAAGGGCTGCTACCAGCTGGGCTGCCTGAGGTGCAAGGAGGCCCTCTGTTCGGTGCAGACCTAGCTGAAGAGGTGTGACCTGCATGAGCTTTGTGCTTTGCTCTCTGTGTTCTTGTTTCTGTGCCCCGTGCTCTGCTTTGGGCTCTGTGCTCTGGGCTCTGTGCTCTGGCTCTGGACTCTGCCTCTGTGCTCTGCATTTTTTGCCCTGGGTTCTAACTCTTTGCTCTGGGTTCTGGGCTCTGTTCTGTATTCTGTGCTATGGCTCTGGGCTCTCAGCTCTGGCCTTGTGCTCTGTGCTCTGTATTCTCTGCTCTGGACTATGGGCTCTGCAATCAGTGCTCTGGTCTCTGTGCTCTGTGCTCTGTACTCTGGGCTCTGGCTATGTACTCTGTACTCTGGGTCTGTGCTCTGGTCTTTGTCTCTGTACTGTGAAACTGGCCTCTGTGCACTGTTCCCTGTGCTCTGTCCTCTGGGCTCTGGCTCTGTGCTCTTTGGTCTGTGCCCTGTATTCTGGGTCTGGGCTCTGTGTACTGTGCTCTGTGCTCTTGGCTTTGTGCTCTGTGCTCTGTCTCTGTGCTGTGTGCTCTGGTCCTATACTCTGTGCTTTGTGCTCTGTGGTCTATATTCTGGGCACTGTGCTGTGGGTTCTGTGCTCTGTGCTCTGTACTCTGACTCTGTTTTCTGGCTCTGTGCTCTGTGCACTGTGCTTTGAGCTTTGGCTCTGTGCTCTGTCTCTATACCCTGGCTTTTTCTCTGAGCTCTGAGCTCGGGGCTCTGTGTTGTATCTCTGTACTCTTGATCTGGGCTCTGGGCTCTGTGCTTTGTGCTCTGGTCTCTATGCTCTTGTCTTTGTGCTCTGGCTATTTCCTCTGTGCTCTGTTCTCTGTGCTCTGGGCTTTCTGCTGTGTGCTCTGGGTCTGTTCTCTGTACTCTGGGTCTGGGCTCTAGTCCCTGTCTCTGTACACTGGGTCTGGAACCTGTGCAATGTGCTCTGTGCTCTTGGATCTGTGCCCTGTGCTCTGTGATCTGGGTTGTGTGCTCTGTGCTTGGGCTCTGGCTCTGGATGCTGGCTCTGTGCTCTGTACTTTTTCTGTGGATTCTGTCTATGGGCTCTGGGTTCTGGTCTCTTTTTCTGTCTCTGTTCTGGGTCTGTGCTCTGGGCTCTGATTCTGGGCTCTGGCTCTGTGCTGTGTGCTGTGTGCTGTGTGCTGTGTGCTCTGGACTCTGGCTTTGTGCTGTGCTTTTTGCTCTGGATTTTGGCAACAAGCTCTGGGTTCTTGTCTCTGTGTTCTGTCTCTGCTCTGGGTCTGATCTCTAGGCTCTGGCTATGTGCTCTCTGCTCAGTACTCTGGGTCTGGCCTCTGGTCCCTCTCTCTGTACTCTGTGTCTGGACTCTGTGCACAGTGCTCTGTGCTCTTGGCTCTGTGCTCTGAACTTCTGCTCTGTGCTCTGGGTTCTGTGCTCTGACTGTGTTCTCTGTGCTCTGTACTCTGGCTCTGTACTCTGCATGTGAACCTGGGCTCTGACTCAGGGCTCTAGCTCTCTGCTCAGTTTCTGCTCTCTGTGCTCTTGACTCTGTGCCCTATGCTCTATGCTATGGACAGTGTGCTCTGGCTCTGGACTTGGGTTTTCCACTCTGTGCTTTTTGCTCTGGATTCTGGCTCTGAGCTCTGGATTGTGTTCTGAGCTCTGTGCTCTGCACTCTGACTCTGTGTTCTGTGCTTTACATTTTCTGCTCTAGAGTCTGGATCTGTGCTTTGGTCTCTGTGATCTCTGCTCTGTGCTCTATCTGTGCTCTGTGTTTTAGGTTCTGTGGTCTGTTCTCAGTGCTATGTGCTCTGGCTCTGGGCTCTGTGTACTTTGCACCTGTGCTCTGGGCTCTTTCTCTGTGCTCTGTTACCTAGCTCTGCCTCTAGGGTCTGTGCTCTGTGCTCTGTGCTCTGGCTCTGTGCTCTCAGCTCTGGCTATGTGCTCTGTCCTGGGGCTCTGGCTCTGAACTCTGGCTCTGTGCTCTCAGATTTTTGCTCTGGATTCTGGCTATGAGCTCTGGGTTCTGGTCTCAGTGTTCTGTCTCTGCTCCTGGCCTCTTTTTCTGTGCTCTGGCTCTGTGCTCCAGACTCTGGCTCTGTGTTCTGTGCTCTACATTCTGTGCTCTGGGCTCTGGATCTGGCATCTGGCTCTTTGCTGTGTGCTCTGTACTCTGGGCTCTGTATCTGTGCTCTGGATTTGTGGTCTGGGCTCTGTGTTCTATGCTCTACATTCTGTGCTCTGGACTCTGTCTCTGAGCTCTGGTTCTGTGCTCTGGCTTTGTGGTCTAGGCTCTGTGCTCTGTGTTATGTGGTCTGGACACTGGCTCTGTGGTCTGTGCTTTGTACTCTGGGCTCTATACTCTGGTCTCTGTGCTCTACATTCTGTGCTCTGGGCTCTTGCTCTGGGCTCTGTCTCTGTGCTCTAACCTCTGGGTTCTGTGCTCTACATTCTGTGCTCTGTGATCTGTGTTCTGTGTTCTGGTTCTGTACTCTGTTCTTTGTGCTCTGTGCTCTGTATTCTAGGCACTGTGTTCTGGGTTCTGTGGTCTGTGCTCTGTGCTCTGCACTCTGTGCTCTGGACTCTGGCTCTGTTTTCTGGCTCTGTGCTCTGTTCTCTGTCTCTGTGTTGTATCTCTGTATTCTTGGTCTGGGCCCTGGGCACTGTGCTTTGTGCTCTGATCTCTATGCTCTATGATCTCTGCTCTGTGCTCTGTGCTCTGGGATTTGGCTCTGTGTTCTGGGCTCTGTCTCTGTACTCTGGCTTTGTCTCTATCCTCTGGGCTCTGGGCTCTGTTTTGTATATCTGCACTCTTGATCTGGTCTCTGGACTCTCTGCTTTGTGCTCTGGGTCCTGTGCTCTGGCTGTGCCATCTGTGCTCTGTCCTTTGTGCTCTGGCTCTGTGCTCTGGGCTCTGGCTCTGTGCTCTGTATTCTGGGTCTGGGTTCTGGGCTCTGTCTCTGTACTCTGGGTCTTGACTCTTTGCACTATTCTCTGTGCTCTTGGCTCTGTGCTCTGTGGTCTGGTTTCTCTTCCCTGGCTGTGTCTTCTGTGCTCTGTGCTTAGTGCTCTGGCTCTGTGCTCTGGCTCTGTGCTCCACACTGTGATAATGAGCTCTGGCTCTTTGTCCAGTCTCTGCTCTCTGTGCTCTTGTCTTTGTGCCCTGTGCTCTGGGCTCTGTGCTTTCTGCTGGGTTCTGGCTCTGGACTCTGGCTCTGTGCTCTGTGCTTTTTGCTCTGGATTCTGGATATGAACTCTGGTTTCTGGTCTCTATGTTCTGTCTCTGCACTCAGGGCTCTGCATTCTGTACTCTGGGCTCTGTCTCTGTGCTCTGGGTTTTTGGTCTGGGCTCTGTGCTCTGAACTGTGACTCTGTTATCTGTTCTCTACATTCTGTGCCCTGGCCTCTGTGATCTGTGCTCTGATCTCTGACTTTGTGCTCCATACTCTAGGTTCTGTGCTCTGCTCTCTTTGCTCTGTGTTCTGGCTCTGGGCTCTGGGCTCTGTCTCTGTGCTCTGTGCTCTCTACTCTGGGTCTTGACTCTGGTCTCTGTACTGGGCTCTGTGCACTCTGCTCTGTGTTCTTGCCTTTGTGCTCTGTGCTCTGTCTCTGTGGTCTATGCTCTGTCTCTGTGCTCTATGCTCTGTCTCTGTGCTCTGGTCCTGTACTCTGTGCTTTGTACTCTGTGCTCTGTATTCTGGGCACTGTGCTCTGGGTTTTGTGCTCTGTGCTCTGGCTATGTGGTCTAGGCTCTGTGCTCTGTCTCTGTACTCTGGTTTTGTCTCTGAGCTTTGAGATCTGGCTCCATTTTGTATCTCTGTACTCTGGGTCTGGGCTCTCATCTCTGTCTCTGTACTGTGGATTGGGCTCTGTGCTCTGTGCTTTGTGCTCAAATTTTTATCATTAATGAAAATGACTATATTGTAATTCCTATACCTCTGATTTTCATTGGTCATGTAAAAAGGGTAGAATTTTCAGAAGGCTCAAGAACAACTTACAGTATAAAGACTTAAACTGAATTGACCCTCACTTACTTGAAGCCCCAAGTGTATTTACTAGGCAATAAAATAAATAAATAACAAAAACAACAAAGTTGATTATATTATCTCATGAAAAAATCAGAATTTCTCTTCTCTCTCTTTTGTTTCTTTATTTTCTTCTTCTTCTTTTTTTTGGTACTGGAGATTTAACCCAGGGTCACTTTACAACTGAGCTATTATTTTGAGTCAGGGTCTTGCTAAATTTTTAAGGGCTTTGATAACTTGCTGAGGTTGCTCTTGAATAATTTGCAATCATTCTGTCTCTGTTTCCCAAACCACTGGGATTGCAGGCATGCATCAATACACCTAGCAGTAATCAGATTTTCTTACTGACCTGTGAGAAGGTAAAGTTTTCTTTGCTTTCTTTAAAGAAGTTAGAGGCAAAATTTAAAGTTCTTGAGTATTTCCAGATAAAAGTGGATTTTTGATGGTCCTTGACATTCCTTTTCATTTCAAATATTCATGAATGTTTCTGTCATAACCATTCATTTTACCATTATGTCAAAGAGGAGTAAATGCAGTTTGACAAAGAGAGAAGGAGGGGTGGTGACAATTAAAATGATATAACAACAAAATTTTAAAAAGACTGTATAATCTATGCAAGCATAGGTAAATAACTTGTCATTTTTTGTTTAAACATAGTTGGCCCACTCATTTCCTTTTTAAGGAAGGAAATACAAATAGGAATTTACACTTCAAACAAATAGCAAAATACTAAGTGAGTATAAGTATACAAATTGCCAAAGACAAACTCACCACTTAAAAAGTAAATTTTTAATCCATTACTGAGTAATACCCTGAAATATTCACACTTATAAAATTTAGTGAAATTTTTGAAAAGTGAAATTACTGTAATATTTTGTGAAAAATTAAAAATGCAATTTTGGAAAACTGTGTGGGTTTTTAAAAACTAAGTTCCATCAAAGTATTCTGACAGTAACAAATATTTCAAAGCTAATCTACAAAGTTTTTTCTTCTTCTAGTAGAAACAATTTACTCAAAACAAAAAGAACATTTAATTTTGTTTTACTTTCAAGTCCCTTAAAATCAGATTGTCTAAAATGTTGTAAGTAAATAACTACCAGTTAAATTACTAAGCACAAATAAATGCAGTCATGGTGGCAAGCATATAAAGGGACCCTGTTTCAGAGGTGAATTTTAATTCTTGGGTCTTGGAACTCATTTTAAGTTCTAAAAATTATTAAGGGACCCCAAGTATTTTTACTTATATAGATTACTGCTGATGTTTGCCATAAAATATGAGAAAAATTAAAACATTTATTTATGCGCTAAAAACACCTGTCATGTTAGCATGAATAACATTTTTATGAAAATATTTTTTTCCAAAAAAATAGTTAAGAATGGTCTTTTTTAACATTTTAATAAATTGTTTAGAGTCTATTTTGATAGAAGACAGCTGTATTTTTTGTTTGCTTTTGCTTTCTGTTGTGATACGTTGCTTTACTCCATATCACAACATATCATAATATATATATATAGCTATATGAAGAAAATGAAATCTCATTGATATGAAGTTGGAAAAGAGGAGAAACATTTAATAGTGTTATCTAATTACTGTATATAGTATTATTTGATATATTAGAAATAGATTAAGTTCTTTTTTCAAGGTTATATGGTAACAAATTATATCCATAAACTATTCATACATTTGTTAAAATTCACTGGTCTATCTGGCACTTTAAATGAATTTTTTACCATGCATGATCCTATAATATGAGGTGCTGATAACTGGAAAAATATTTATTCTTGAGTTGTAGATTGAAATTTTTATATATTTATTCAAAATTTTAAAAACCCTCTATTTGTTAATATCACAACTGACCTATCAGAAGTTTCTAAGTAGTGGGAACATATTAAGCTTATAGGAGCAGATCCAAAAATTCAAAATCTAATTTGTATTTGTAAACCTGAATTTTAGTATTGGCAAGAAATACCTGCAGTTGATTTCCTTCAAGTGACAAGTTTAATTAATCAATTTCAAGAAATATCTGCCAAATATCTAAGTATGAATAACCACAGTTTGTCTGTTGGTCATTTTTTTCCAGAAAAAATGATGTTTCTTGAAAAAAAAAGGGGGGGGAGGCTAGTTCAGCTTGTAGCCAAACAATCAACCAAAGACTTTTTCTTGAGGTAACTGTAGTATTTCTGTGTTCAGTCCATGTGTTTTTATATAATTACCATTTTATCATACATATACAAAACAAAAATATTAGTCATTTACTCAAGGATGGAAATTTAATAAAATCAATGCATTTTATTGCTTGGCAAAGTATTTTAAGTGTAACTGATACTTTTTCTGTAAGAATGTGCAGTGGTGAAGAATACCATGATATACTTTGGTGGCACTGCCTGAACATATACCAGGAAAGAACAGTTTTATTCTTATTGCTTCTGGATCAACAGTGCAAATAATAACAAAGAGAAAAATCAAATAACATTTAGTGCACTTCTGAAAATATATTTTTACCTCTGGACACTCCCTGAAAGGGCATCAGAAACCTGGGGTCCATGGGCCAAACCTGGGAACCCACACCTTTTAGTATTTGTTGCTAATAACCAACATAATCCACCCACAAAATTCTGTCAAATTGTTCAGTGGGCTCAGAGAAAATTTCCAAACTCACATGAAAGTGATAACACATTGTGACAGTGGTTGTCCTTTTATACCTAACCACCTGGAGGAATTTATAAATATTTAATCATTCCATACTAAAATCTTCTAGCTTTAAATCCCCTTTTTTATTAATGAGAAGGTTCTATGGTTTCAAGTCTCGATGCAACACCATTCTTCTGTGGCAATAAGTTAACCCATGTAGAATTTAGTATAGAAACAGCTATAAAAGCAAATAAGTAAAAATTAGTCTTACAGATATCAAGATATACTTTGGTATTAGCATAAGCTATGATAAGTAGAAAAGCAACTTTCCTAGAATAGTAAAAGAAAAAAAAAATTATATCATTATAAGGACAATGACTTTTCAATTTTGAGTTGTGTTCTCAATTTTAGTTTATTGTTCAATTTGAAGCATCTATCATTTGTGTCAACAGTGTCTATGAAAATAAATATAAGTAAAACAAAATTTTGTTTTCACAGTAATAGTTCATTTATTAAAGAAAGAAGCTTAAACATATGTATCCTCTATACTACTAAAGCTTATAGTTTGATTATAAAATTCCAGTATGTCAATCAAACACAGGCACTTACTCCCTTTAAAAACAACCTGATCTGTGTCAGTTCCTTTATATATGGCATTGGACTTGGTGACTTTATGTAAAGTCTCAGGTATCAGAGAGAATGGGGCTGCATACCCTTACAAATTACCAGTTATAAAAATAACTCAATCAGCTTTTAACACCTACCTCCTGGATACTTTAATTTTAGCAACTACTACTCAGTTTCAAAATCAACTGGGATTCAAAAAAGGGTAATGCACTCTAGTTATCTGAAAGAAGCAATTCCTGTAGAGGTATTTTGTATATTGTGGTAAAAGAGAGATGTGGAGCACATTTTGATTTTCTGAGGTTACCAAAAAGAACTTAAAGTACTGAAGATTCAAGAGGTATCATTGGTTTACTTGTAGATGAGAAATAATATCTTAATACCAAGAATAAGCCAAGGCAGCAGGTGATAAATGGCACGAATGTCTCTGGTGGTTTTTTGGAGGGGGTGTATTAGGGATTGAATTCAGGAGCACTCTACATCAGAGTAATGCCCTCAACTCTTTTGCATTTTAATTCTGAGACAGGGTCTCATTTAATTGCTCAGGCTGGCCTCAAGTTTCTGATCCCCCTACCTCAGTTTCCCAAGTAGCTGGGTTGTAGGCATGTACCACCATGCCTGGTCTGAATAAATTGTAAGCTGTGAAGTCTTCAGACTCCACATATTTATTTTTGTGTTTTGAAAACTAAAGTTACTACATTAATATGTTTCTTTTGGATTGCTTTGAGGTCTCAGCAGTGTGCATAGCTACCTTTCAGTATATTCCTGTTAAATTTTACATTTGAAAAACATTAAATACAATTTTAATAAATAATAAAGTATTTCCCACTCTTTAGATCTGATTAAAAGACCTCTCAAACCTCTGTCAAATTATGATAATTAAAGATTATTTACTTTCCAAATTAGTTCTAATAAAAGCAGAAAAACAGATTTGTTAAAATGAGGTCTACAAATGGACTTCACTGACAATTTGCAAAGGAAAATATAAACTATGATGAAAACAATCCTCATGAAATGTATTTGGAAATACTTTTAGAGCCTTGTTCTAAAATTCTTAGCAATGTGCTAACCATATGTTCAGACCTCTATTTCAATATCAGAAACTGACTTTTCTTTATATTTATCAAATTCAGTATTAAAAAATGTAAGTTTGAAGTTACTAATTTACTATCTATAGAATTATAAAGGTCTCAAACACACAAAATGGGACAGTTTATTTTCAAAATAGGCTTCTATAAACTGTTGAACTTTGTACAAATAAAATCTTTGAAAATGTAAAATATACCACTCAGAACAAAAAAGTCTATAAGAATACAAGTATGTCAAGTGCTTTTATTTATCTAATAACTTCTGGGTTTCTTCTGTATCTGATTTTTATAGCAAATTCTTTAGCATTATTTGAATTTTTAGATGTACAACAAAAACATAATTATCTTACTATTCCTTCAGACAATACAGATAGTTTCTTCAAGCAAAAAAATCACAATACCTACATGATTCTGGCCTTACTTATACCCCTTATTTATAATTCATAACCCTGAAAAGTCACTGTTTTTATATAATTTAATACTATTTTAAATATATTAGGGGATTTTACCATTTAAAGGTGGCCTTTTGCAAAATGTGCCCATCATTTGGATTTTTTCAGAAAGTAAAATATACCTGCAGATTTATTCTACACATGTAGAATAAATGTGAAAAATTTCCCTATCAGATATTTATCTCAGTACTTTTAATGACTTCATAATATTTCACTATACAATAAGAATATTAATTTCTTTCTACTGAATATGTTAGTTTTAGAAATAATTTTTAAAGGTCTAATTATATCTTCCAGTCACTTATTATTTCCATCTGCTTTTATTTATTAAAATTACTGTTATACAGCTTTGGTTTTAAAATAGTCTAAATAAATATATCTTCTCTTATAGCTGCACTGGGTGGGCCTTTTTCGTGTTCTAAACAGATCTCTTTTAATGCCACCAAATTCTCTGTCAGCTTACTTCTTCCTTAATAAACTGTTGCATATGTGCCCTATAAAACATATTTTTGAAGAACAAGTCAAGAGTATCATAAAAGGGTACAATGAAAATCAATAAAGAGCCCTAACTGAATTTCTAATTTCTAAGCATGCTGAATTTCACCTTGCAAAGAAAACTCCACAATGTCCAGTATTAGATTTTTATTCTGGCAAAGATGATTTTTAGTTAAATACACATAGCTTCCATGTTTTCATAAGACCAAAGAGTGTCTCAAAAATATAAAATAAGAATTTAATTTACTTCATGTGCTTCATTTCAAATGAAGATTTGGATCAATAGTATTAAAATCAAAGGTGCTTTCCCTGTAATGGTATATGAAGACTGAAGGACACTGAGCACATTAAATGAAAGAATAACTACACTGTTAAATAAAAAATATGTTTTACCCAGATTTCCAAACTTTTCAAAATCTTTGCACATTAATTCTTTAAAAAATAAAAGAAGCTTCCTTATCAACTATTATTTTCCTTCCTGCTGTTTATTGTTTATTACTTCTATCTTTTTTATTTCTTAAAATCTGTTTATTTATTACTATTTCTTATTATTTTCTTGCACTTTATTACTGTGGAAGATAGAATGTTTCTAAATTAGTAGCATTATAATTAGTGACAAGTTCAAGAAAAAAGCTCATTTTAAGAATTTCTTACATTTCATTGAAATGTTTTAATTTCTAAAGTTATTTTCAGAAATTTTAACTATGCAATTTCCCATGACAGCACAGACAGGAGACTGCTAGAAGGCTAAACAAACAGATGCCTATTGTGTTACCAAGAAAGCAAAATATTTTCTGTTTCAGTAAAAGATTTTATGCCTACAGAAAATACTCATTTCCTCTTACACCGAGGATACTTTCAAGAGTTGAAAGCTTCATTCCTCCTAATTTTGTTACCTTTTCAGAGCAAGATATAATCCTTTAGACAATCATGTTCACAATTTTCTAGGTTGGCAAAACCATACACTTAGATGTTGAACAAGAAAGTGTTACATTTTTAAAATAATAATTTACTTATCTTTCTAAACTTCCAATTTTATGTAGGTTTCCATTTTCCCAAGCCCAATTTCTGACTGCAAGTAAAAACTATGATAAACTGAGTATTTATTCATAAAATTTCATCTCTTCCTCAACTTCTAAAACTCTCCAATTCTACAGTGTTTATGAATGGAAACAGTTAGTTACAGTCAGATTGTTGAACATCTATCAAGTTTCAAAAGCATCAGTAATCATAATTGAAATAGTCAATCTACCTTACATATGGATTGGATAATGGTCTGCAGTGAATGCCTTGTTTTATTTTAAGACTCCAAGTTTTAAACTACCACAGACTTAGATTTTAAGATACTAGAGAATCTTGTAAAAATAACTATTTGATTTTCTTTTTAACTAAAACACAAAATAATTTTCTGACTGATCTTTGAATTCCTATGGAGACTTGAAACCAACAAGATGCTCTTTGTTTCAGGATCTACAGTCAAAATAGAATTAAAAAGAAAACCAATTTACATTCTACTATAGATCAGAAAATATGCAAACACAAAACCAGTAATGTAAGTCATTTTTCCCTCCTTAGAAGCTTTTTTTTTTTTTTTTTTTTTTTTTTTTGGCGGTGCTGGGGATTGAACTCAGACCTTGTACTTGCAAGGCAAGCACTCTATCAACTGAGCTATCTCCCCAGCCCACCTTATAAGCTTTAAAATTGAGTTCCCAAAGCCTTTCTTTTAAACCTTAAACTCACTGCTTATTTTGTATTGAGTCAATAAATGGGGTAGGTGGAATGTATTAAAATATGTCACAGAAACCCAATATATCCAATGTATATATTAAAAGAAAAATTTAAAAAGTAAACAACCTTAACACCAAAGATTTGGAAAAACAATACAAACAGGTGGAAAAAAGGAACTGAGAGAACAAAATTTAAAAAAAGTAGTAAACAGAAGCCAAGAATAAGAATTTTCTAAAAAATGTTTTCTAGAATCTATTTGTAATATAAGATACAATAATAATCTAAAAAAGATTCACTTCTTGCATAGATGATGTTAATGTCCTTAAATAAAAAACTAGTGAGAGGAAATAATGCATAACTTCAGTTTTCATAGGTATATAATTCATATTAAATTATTAAAATATTGCATTGTACTCCAATCCTAGAGAATCAAATATGCAATTTTTCTTGAGCTGTCAAATAAAATAAAACTGATACTTGGTGATTAGACAGCATCACTTACCACTTTAGAGAAAACAATAAATTTTCCAAACTTGAATGGCCAAAAGTAGAAGAAGTCCTGAAAAAAATTGTTTTTATTCTTTTGTTACAATGACATACAAGTTAGAATTATGTAGAAAACTGCAGGTCCAACTAAGAAGTGCTTAATTCAATTTTGATAAACTAAAACTCTAGTCATAGGTAGTATATTATTATATGACTGAAGAAGTTCTTTTTGTTTTTTTTTTGTTAGCTTTTTTCTTTATGTATATGATGTTTTTCATGAAAAACATTAGAGAAATGAAGTTTTAGAATCATCATATACTACCTACCAGGTACTGTCTTGTATGTAACTAATTATTTACTAAGTTTCTACTTTCTACTACCTATAGCTGTGCAGAATAATGAAGCAAAACTACATGACACAACACTACATGACACAAGAAACAGATAAAGATTTTTAACTTCATTATGGATAATGAGGCCAACAGCCCATTCTCTGGTACAAGACTGTCTGATTCCAATAATTTTTTACTATAAAAATGAGGTTTACAAGGTTAACAAAATTATGATAAAATGACAATATTTTCTTATACCTATCTGTGGAATTCAGATGTTTAAATTTACAAACATGGAACCACTGAACATTGAACTTAAATTTTAATTTTTGTGTCATCTTTTACTGAGACAAAATAACACTACCATGAAAACACACATAAGCCAATATGAACAAAACCATGAGTATTCATTTTATATATATATATAAAGTCATTGTCTAAAACAATGAGAATACACGAGAAGACATGACTGTGACCTAGAAACCTTTTCTTCTCAATATTAGGGAAATTTTCTTACTCATTCTTGTATGTTAAGTGAATATAAGGATGCCCTTAACATGAAGTACACATTCGTCTAGTGGTGATCATGACAGAAACAATGGAGTTTGTTTTAAAGATTATGTAAGTGAAAAAATAAATTACATAAGCATAGTGACTCTAAATTAATCATTTTAAAGGTGAAAAGTTACTATACAGTGTAAGGAATGCCTTGTAAAGGGTCTATGAAAAATTTAAGACTACAAAAAAACACTCATCAGAGAATAAAATTTAATGACATTAGAATATGCTAAAAATCTGTTTTTTTTTAAAGAGTAAGAGGTTGGCAATAATTAACTGTGTATTTCAGCTAGTGGAGGGGATTGTGAATGTTTCCAACACAAAGAAATAATGAATATTTAAGGTAATAGATATGCTAGTTACTCTCATCTGTTCAGCACACACATATAAATGTATTGAAATGTCAGTATACTCAATACACACATAAAATAATGTGCAATTTAAAAATAAAATTATATATAAAGAAAAGCATCATTATCATACTGAAATTATGAAGTAAAATTTGAATAATCAGTCTCTAATAGAAACAGCACCACCAAATTCCATGCATGCAATAGAGAATTCAAACAAAAGGTAGTTACATTAGTTAAGTATCAGATCCTAATGCAAAAAGTAAAGTATACTGCAATACCCATTTTAATAATTTCCAACCTTAAGGATTTAATGATCATACCTGAATAGTAATTCCTAGAATTAATGAAATTTTGAATGGAATTTTTAGAAAAATTTGTTTGCATTTGTGTCTGTTGAACACAAGATTAACAATAGATAAAATCACTAGCTTATTTACATGCTTTCCAGTGGAAATTATTCAGAGGAGAGAAGATAAAACTCATTTAACATTTACCAAGCACAATGTTAAAAGCCAAGCATACAGTGAAGACAGACATGATCCCCGCTTTCATGAGATCAAAATCCAGAATGAGTTGCACCTTATTTTGAATATTTTAAAATAAAAAGTTGAATAAAAACAGAAAAAATAGCTAAAAATAACAATGAATTTTATATTTTAATATAAAAACTCCCTTAATTCTGCTTTCCAGAAAAAAGATGATTATTTTTCTGATATTACATTGTTCTAAGAAAATACTTCACTTTTTCACAGCCCAAGTAAATTTCTATTCAGACAGCTCTTATAGCAAAAACACATGAACACTAAAAATATACATACGTAAGATAAATTACAACTTATAGTAGGTTTTTTAATTGAGTGTACTTTGTAAGCAGTAGTAAGTGCTGCAAGAGACTTCTAGGTGGCTTTGTTTCTAGCAACATAATTTATGCAACACAGTCATGAAACTGGATTAATAAACTGAAGATGCACATCAATGTTCATTGCTGCTCAATTCACCATAGCCAGATTGTGGAACCAACCTAGATGTCCTTCGGTTGATGAATGGATAAAGAAACTGTGGCATATTTATACAATGGAATATTACTCCGCAATGAAGAATGATAAAATTATGGCATTTTTAGGCAAATGGTCGAAATTGGAGAATATCATGCTAAGTGAGATAAGCCAATCTCAAAAAACTAAAGGACGAATGATCTCGCCGATAAGCGGATGAGGACATATAATGGGGGGTGGGACGGGCTAGCATTAGGTTTAGGGTTAGGTTTAGAGTTAGGCTAAGGAGAGCAGTAAGAATGAAGGAAAGAAGGACTGTGTAGAGGGAAAAGAGGGGTGGGAGGGGTGGGAGGGGTGGGAGGGGTGGGGGGGAGGGGAAAAATATAATAAACATCATTACCCTATGTAAACGTAAAAAAAATAAATAAATAAATAAAAAAAAAATAAAGCAAAAAAAAGAAAAATAAGGCCAACACTATTCTAGGCAATGGAAACTCAGAATAAAAACTGTGAGGGAATAAGAATATGTTTTCTATTCATAAAAATTTACATTTTATCTATGTATCAGGAAAATAAAAATTATAATAGAATATGATAAAAAAAATAAATAAATAAACTGAAGATGCATTTCCAATTTAGCTTTAGAACAAGTAAATATGCTGAGGTTCTACAGGTGCCATGTTAAAGGTGAGTACATATTGAAAAACTCTGTGGCCAGCAGGAGGTTACTTCAAACACCCAATTCCCTCCCTGTGAGAATTACTGAATTGCTCTATTTCACAGCAATGGGTTTTTCTCCTTGACATGTGAGGACAGAAAAGAGATGGAAAACCTCAATTCTACTGGCCATTGTTTTTTACAAAATTTATCAGCATAGAAAAGAAGGAATCCTCACAGTGGGATGAAATAAGCATTTCTAAAGTACCTAATCTCTAATTTTAATATAATGACACAAATGTTTATATATAGACTTTCATTCTATTGATGCTACACTTAAAAATCTCATAAAACTTCTACTGGGTATGCTATTATTGGAAATGCAACAAAACTCTGATGATTTCTGACTATCAGCATATAAGATTTCCCATTAGTTTAATATTTAACTGTGTTTAGAGAATATTTCATTTATTATCAATCATATTTAAGTATTGTATAGCACTTCTCAATCCAGTAACCAGTATCTTTAATATGAGATAAGATTACTAAATATAACATATATCCTGGATGGGATTCTGGGACAAAAATGGAGGTAGTAAAAAACTAGTAAAATCTGAATAAAATGTAGAGTTTAATAAATAGTAGTGTACCAATATTGATTCCCTAGTTGTATGAAATGTATTAATGTAACATTCTACTAATAATAGGGATAATTGAGTATATGGTAAAATCACTGTATTTACTTTGTAATTTCTCTGCTAATTTAAAATTAAAACAATTTATTTAAATAGAAAATCAATGGAAGGATGAAGTTAAGAAAGGGAGACTGAAAATAAAAGTTTTATAGGTATAACAGATATACCAATAACCCTGAGCAGATGAGATGGGACAAAAGGACAACATGATTGAAATGAAGAATAAGAGTAGACAGATATTTGTGATTGTTATTCAGAAAATGGAGGAGTTTCAGGTTTACAGCATTTGTTCTATTATGTAGAAGAGATCACCTCCTTGCTTAGAGTGAGAGAGTGCAATATGAAAAACTCAGGGTCCACTTGAGGTTGATGACCATGGATTTATAAATTCCATCAGCCTTCCTTGTCACTTCCTCTAGCAAAAATAAATTCTAGGATTCATTTTCTTAATTCCCATCTAAGATGAAAAGTATGTTATCCATGGAAAGTTGAACTCTTAATACATGTGAAGAATATTTGTTTTTACCCAATTGCTTTCCATCCATTCCTAACTCACACTTGTTCTTCAAACATAAAGTCTAAGATTCAAATTGATACATTGAATAGACCTCACTGAGGGAAAAAAAACTAATTTTAGATACACAATGAATACAGCATCTATGTAAACTTGAATTCTAAGTGTTGTGAAAAATAGTTTTCTTTTCCCACCCCTTTTCCACTATTCCATTCATTTGCCTACTTCCTACTTCAAATATAAACACAAGGTAAAGATTTTTCATTTTGAAGAAAAAATTTTGAATATATGTTAAAAGCAATCTGCTTATCAATGTAAATGATAACAAAAGGGATACATGGATATAAACCAAAATGTAGCTGGCATGATTAATCTGAAACTTATAAGTCATTTCAAAATCAAAAAGTATGGGAAATGGATAGGAAAAGACAAAAATAATAAAAACACTAATTATTAAGCATTCATAATAGGGTTTCACATAGACTTAAAGAGACAACTCTTTAAATGATAGCTTTTAGAATTGCATGGTAAGGACAGAGCTCATTGGTAGAGCACTTAGTATGCTGGAGATCCTGGGCTTGATAATCCCCCA